>NC_084568.2:36965000-36967500 GCF_033978685.3 Nerophis lumbriciformis | reverse complement strand
TAAATGAAATAAACATTTGAATGCATCAGTCTGTGTGCAATGAATAAATATAATGTACAAGTTACACCTTTTGAATGCAATTACTGAAATAAATCAAGTTTTTCAAAATATTCTAATTTACTGGCTTTTACCTGTATATATATATATATATATATACACATACATATACATACATACATACATACATACATATATGTATATATATATATATATATCAATCAATCAATCAATGTTTATTTATATAGCCCTAAATCACAAGTGTCTCAAAGGGCTGCACAAGCCACAACGACATCCTCGGTACAAAGCCCACATAAGGGCAAGGAAAAACTCACCCCAGTGGGACGTCTCCAGCGACCCCAAAGGGAATAAGCGGCAGAAAATGGATGGATGGATGAATATATATATATATATATATATATATATATATATATATATATATATATATATATATATATATATATATGAATATATATATATATATATATATACAAATATATATATATATATATACATTCATCCATCCACCCAGGGAATAAGCGGTAGAAAATGGATGGATGGATGAATATATATATATATATATATATATATATATATATATATATATACATATACATTTTACATATGGATGGATGAATATATATATACATATATATATATATATATATATATATATATATATATATATTCATCCATCCATCCATTTTCTACCGCTTATTCCCTTTGGGGTCGCTGGAGCCTATCTCAGCTACAATCGGGCGGAAGGCGATGTACACCCTGGACAAGTCGCCACCTCATCAATATATATATACAGTATATATACCGGTACACACACACACACACACACACACACATATACATACACATAGTTTTTAAGTAAAATACTGACTGCATGGCAGCTTTGTGTTCTTAGTGTCAATATTGAAACATTTTCTTGTTAAATTTCACATCTTTGCTCTTTAACCCCCCTCCCTCCCCTCCCCAGCGTTTACCTGTTTCTAAGCATTTTTGTAAGAGGCGCCGGAAGTTGGCAGACCCGTCAGTCTCTCTGTTATGTTTGTCTGATCTTGAATGGGATTGTGCTGAAAATCTTAATTTCCCCTCAGGGATTAATAAAGTATTTTTGATTCTGATTTATAAAGCAGATTTCCACTCATTGGTTATTGTCTTAATGCTTTTTTTTCGGTTATATTTTCATTAAATACAGCATGATGACTAATTTGAAGTTATTAAAAATGCTAATAGTTAAAGGAAATATTATTAGACCCGTTAGTGATCTATTCAAAATCAGGTTGCTCACTAACTACCTGATTTGATGCATTATTAATTAAAAAAAAAAAAAAAAAAAGTCCAATTCCTACCTATAATGTGGAGCAAAATGGAAAGATGGTAAAATAAGACAAAAATTAACTCAGCTCATGTAGAATGAGTAAAGTAAATGTAATATTGGATGTAATTATGTATTAGGAATAAGCAGATAACTTACTAAATAATAGATGGTAACATAACAAGAAGGTAAAAAACTGCATGTATTTCACATTTGGAAAATCAATATCAAACAATAAAACTGCTTTGAATGGAAGACGATGATGTAACCATTCTAGTTATGGTAAACATTTCCCCAGGGTTAGTTTTATTATTTCAAATGTTATGATGGATTTCCACACTTGGAAAAACTCACGGTGATACTGCTCATCACAGAAGTAGCAAGCATGCTAACACGTGAATGTCTTTCCTCGTTACAAACACCTGTTTTGCCTTTCAAATTAAGAAACATACCAAACAAAACCTTTACAAATGAAAATAGGAGAAGATAAACATATATAAACACTCAGCAGTAATAATAATATTAGTGACTCTTAAAGAAGCCAGAAGAATATTTCATGTTTCTTCTGCTATTGTTTTATTTATCTTAATTAAAAATGATTTTAGCATGAGTAATAACTACCCGTGATGAGTTTGGTCACGATAACGGTGTGGGACATTTTCACAAAGTTACATCCCAACGATGATTTCAAATTAAATGCACATGACCTCAGTCATCGTCATCAAACTTGATCTTCTTCCCTTGGAACGCCAAAATCTGGCCCTGCTGCTCCTTCCGTTTCTTACTGGCCTCCCAGGAGGGATGAAGGGCCTGTTGTGGTGCCTGATGGGAAAATCCTCCTCTGCGATCCTGTTGCCTCGGATTGCTACCTCGGCCACGCCCTCTGAAGGTTGCCTCCTCAGACCGGAAGCGTCTGGTCTCGGGGTTCTTGTTGTACTTTAGCGCTGCTGTTCCTCTCTCTTCCTTCTGGAACCTGCTGTGTTTTTCATCATCTCCATTTCCTCTGCCCGTCGGCTTCCCTCTGCCCCGAAAGGAATTCCCTCCGCGGCCCCTGCTCGGTTTGGACTGAGACAAAGAGCAGAAGACGGTCTGTAGTTTGGGTGCTTTGGCTTTTAACCTGGACTCCAGCTCATCAAGCTCGCTCTGAATCTTATCCACTGGTTTTGACGTTTCCTC
>NC_084568.2:36880000-36960000 GCF_033978685.3 Nerophis lumbriciformis | reverse complement strand
CTCCAAAGACCGACTGCACAGTTGCACTAACAAAATAGGAGTCTCAGAAAGCTGGCGTGCACAAGCTAGCAAGCTAAGGAGTTTGCCGACAATGTATTTCTTGTAAAGTGTATACAAAGGAGTACGGAAGCTGGACAAATAAGATGCCAAAAAGCAACCACTTTCATGTGGTATTGGACAGAAAGGAGGACTTTTTTTCTCCTCCATTCGAAAATGCGGACCTTATCAGCACCACTGTCTGATTCCTATCAATGCAAGTCATCACAATCAGGTAATACACCAACTTATATTCTTGTCTTCTTGAAAGAAAGGAATCTTTATGTGTTAAACATGCTTGTGTTATCATTAAACACCTTTTACTTGTTAACAATATTAACTATATGTGTTAAACATGCTTGTATTATCTTTAAACACCTTTAACTTATTAACAATATTAACTATATGTGTTAAACATGCTTGTATTATCTTTAAACATCTTTAACTTGTTAACAATATTAACTATATGTGTTAAACATGCTTGTATTATCTTTAAACACCTTTAACTTATTAATAATATTAACTATATGTGTTAAACATGCTTGTATTATCTTTAAACACCTTTAACTTGTTAACAATATTAACTATATGTATTAAACATGCTTGTATTATCATTAAACACCTTTCATTTTTTAACAATATTAACTATATGAGTTAAACATGCTTTCATTATCTTTAAACACCTTTTACTTGTTAACAATATTAACTATATGTATTAAACATACTTGTATTATCATTAAACACCTTTAATTTATTAACAATATTAACTATATGTGTTAAACATGCTTGCATTATCATTAAACACCTTTAACTTGTTAACAAAAACATATATTTCATAAATAAGTAAATACAAATTATATATATGAATGAGGTAGATCCCCACGACTTGATCAATTGAAAAGTAGCTCACCTGCAGAAAAAGTGTGAGCACCTCTGGCTTAGGCTGCTCGCCGGCTCCTCATCACCACTTCAAGATGGCGGTCGAATTTCTCGCCTCACAGCAGCCAATGCTGCGTCTACGTATAACATGTCTATGCCTATGCTTTAAACTACAGTAGACCACACTCAAGGCTACTATATTGGGTGAAACGACTGTTAAGTTGACTCTATGTCTGTTATTTTATGTTTATAGGGCTCCAATTATGTTAAAAAAACGTAGTTAGGAGGTCGTAAAACGTTTTCCATGCTTTAACTTTGAAACATATCCTATTTCTTAATGAAAACCTTAGTTGTTTACCACGGTTAGGTCTGGAACCAATTAATTGCATGTAGCTGAGCACTTGAGTGAATGCACAAGACTCGGCTTGCAGAAATGTCCAATTTTCTTTAAAACACAGGATGATTCATAAATATTTTGTAATGTGTTGTCAGTTTGCACTCCAACGTGGTGGTGCGAGCATGCCTGGCTAAGTCGTGCGAAGTAACAGCAATTAGCGTCTGAGCGAAGCGAAATGAACAACCCGAAAATATTACTGACTTTTACAGGTTATTATGTAATTAAGGCAACTCTTACCGTTGTTGAATAATGGCCAAAAAACACTCAAAATGTAGCCAAAACTGTCGGGTCGCCGGGGTCCGCCATGTTTGAGGAACGCCCTCCGGTGACGTCATGACGTCAGACGTGGGAGGAGGGCATGCGGCGTGTCGTGAAAAGGGGCGGTCCTTCCGCGGGACTGTTATTATTTATTTCTTTGTTTCATGTGCACTTTAACAACAACAATGGTGGCTAATTGAAGACGTGTTTTGTGTTGTTTTGGCGTGCGCGGATGACTGCCCCCTGCTCCACTTACCACACGGACCGGACGGGCGAATCTTCGGGGGGAGGATGAAGCGGCGCAATGCGGACTGCAGCAAACTCAGACGGCCGTTAAAACGGAACCGAATCACGGAGGGTATATATAGCAGGTACTAACAGGGTCTATATAGAAGGTACTAGAAAAAACGCTATTGTGTAACAATGGCGCCTTTCTCTGTCGCGACATCGTGCTCCCAGTCTGGGCTTTTCATTCATATTTTGTATGAATGTACATTTGGAAACATTCACACGGCTAAATGAACATTGTGTCCGTGTTATGGGCCTAAATGTCTTATTTTGATGCTGGCTAGCTAGCTCATTTTAAAACTGGAGCCTTTTTTTTTTTATAAAGCTCATTCATTATATTGTAGCCCGTGAATATACGTCATTTTAAACACACTATTTTTGTATTAAGGGTTTATTAATGATAATGTCAAGAGGCGACTGTTTTTAAATTACGTGAGGTGCAATATGCGTTTTCCGGTTGTTTCGTCCGTCCGTAGACATAAAACACTACACAAATTATAAATCCACGAAATAAAAAAAATATTTATATTGTATGTTTTTTTTTGTTGTATCACACATTTATAAAGCAGAGCCAGTGTTTTTTTATTATTTAAAAAAACATTTCACCAAGTACCACAGGTTACAAAAAAACATTTAAAACACCTGTGGAGTTTACGTGTGAAGCTGAAGTCTCGCGAGATTTGCTTCTATGAAATTTTGATTGACTGATTGAAACATTTATTAGTAGATTGCACAGTACAGTACATATTCCGTACAATTGAATACTAAATGGTAACACCCGAATATTTTTTTACAACTTGTTTAAGTCGGGGTCCACGTAACTCAATTCAATCAATCAATCAATCAATGTTTATTTATATAGCCCTAAATCACAAGTGTCTCAAAGGGCTGCACAAGCCACAACGACATCCTCGGTATAGCCCACATAAGGGCAAGGAAAAACTCACCCCAGTGGGACGTCGATGTGAATGACTATGAGAAACCTTGGAGAGGACCGCATATGTGGGTAACCCCCCCCCTCTAGGGAGACCGAATGTAATGGATGTCGAGTGGGTCTAACATAATATTGTGAGAGTCCAGTCCATAGTGGATCCAGCATAACAGTAAGAGTCCAGTCCACAGTGGGGTCAGCAGGACACCATCCCGAGCGGAGACGGGTCAGCAGCGCAGAGATGTTCCCAACCGATATACAGGCGAGCGGTCCACCCCGTGTCCCGACCCCAGACAGCCAGCACCCCATCCATGGCCACCGGATCTGTGTGTCTCCCCTTCCACAAGGGATAGGGGGGAGCAGAGGAGAAAAGAAAAGAAACGGCAGATCAACTGGTCTAAAAAAAGGGGGGCTATTCAAAGGCTAGAGTATACAAATGAGTTTTGAGATGGGACTTAAATGTTTCTACTGAGGTAGCATCTCTAACTGTTACCGGGAGGGCATTCCATAGTGCTGGAGCCCGAATAGAAAACGCTCTACAGCCCGCAGACTTTTTTTGGGCTCTGGGAATCACTAATAAGCCGGAGTTCTTTGAACGCAGATTTCTTGCCGGGACATATGGTACAATACAATCGGCAAGATAGGCTGGAGCTAGACCGTGTAGTATTTTATACGTAAGTAGTAAAACCTTAAAGTCGCATCTTAAGTGCAAAGGAAGCCAGTGCAGGTGAGCCAGTATAGGCGTAATATGATCAAACTTTCTTGTTCTTGTCAAAAGTCTAGCAATTCATGGTAAATGGGGGGTTCTATGTCCACAACATGTACTGACAATTTGGACATTTGTTGTGATAATTTCCTTGTGGCATATGAGAGGTGTACAACAAACACTTTGGGGACGGCTTGAGGTAGAGTGGCCGTGCCAGCAACCTGAGGGTTCCTGGTTCGATCCCCAGCTTCTACCGACCTCGTCACATCCGTTGTGTCCTTGAGCAAGACACTTCACCCTTGCTCCTGATGGGTCGTGGTTAGGGCCTTCGTTTCCACAATAAGCCTGTCTCATCCATACCAAAAACTTGTTCAGGATTATATCCCCCACCACAGTATGCATTCTGTAGTGTACAGGACACATGGCATGAAGAAGATTGATTGACAATGGCCTAAATCTAAATGGCCATCAGTGTGTGAATGCGGAAATAGTGTCAAAAAGCTTTGAGTACCCTGAAGGTAGAAAAGCGCTATACAAGTATAACCCATTTACCATTTTATAATTAAAATTGTTATAATTTTTATTTTCAATGTATACATTTTTTTTTATTCAAAAGAAATTTGTTGCGTACAAGTGCTGGAGTGATACTGCATGTACACTAGCCTGCATATACTTCCTAAACACCTAATTGGCCTATACCTGAGCCAGATTGAAGTTTTATGTCTTTTCTACTGCAGTACATTTCTGTATCTGAAGTTCTTGGTCGTGTGGGTGTTGGTTCTGCTGGCTGACTTTGTGCTGGAGTTCAGGTTCGAGTACCTGTGGCCCTTCTGGCTTTTCCTCCGCAGTGTCTACGATTCCTACAGATATCAAGGACTGGTAAGAGTGTTTATTCCCCCCATGTAGTAGCAATGGCGAAACAATTTAGTCACTTTATGAATCTTCTTTTTCAGGCGTTCTCGTTTTTCTTCGTATTTGTGGCGTTGACATCAGACATCATCTGCCTCCTCCTCATCCCCGTTCAGTGGCTCTTCTTTGCTGCCAGCACTTATGTGTGGGTCCAGTATGTGTGGCACACAGGTCAGTTCAAGTCACATGTTTCAATTTCAAGTTTGTGCTTGTTTGACCGTGTGTGTGTTACACCTAGAGAGAGGAGTGTGTCTCCCCACTGTATCGCTGTGGATCCTGTTTGTTTACATCGAAGCTGCCATCCGCTTTAAAGATCTGAAGAACTTTCACGTTGACTTGTGTCGACCTTTTGCTGCTCACTGGTAGGTCCTCAAACTTTATCGTATTCATTTCAACTCACGATTCGACTTACATTTTTTGGGGGGGGTGACGATTTGATTCATAACCGATTGTCGATTCAAACAGATTATCAGAATATGCTATTTTGTATGAAAATATAACAAAACTTTTTCAGAACAGGTAATGATAAACTGTTATAAAACGCCCAACGGTTAATATTATCGTATTTTCCGGACTATAAGGCGCACTTAAAATCCTTTTTCCTCAAAACTCGACAGTGCGCCTTATAACCTGGTGCACCTAATGTACAGAATATTTCTGGTTTTGCTTACCGACCTCGAAACTATTTTATTTGGTACATGGTGTAATGATAAGTGTGACCAGTAGATGGCGGTCACACATAAGAGATTTGTGTAGACTGAAATATGATGGCAATATGACTCAAGTAAACGACACCAACATTTTATATGTTCCATTGAAAATATAGAACATTACACACGGAATTTAAATGTATCAAAATGTTTTAGTAGTACTTTGGTAAGCTAAGAAGCGGCACCGCTTGATGGATTGTACTGTGCTTCAGCATAGAAGTATTATTATATTGTGTGTATAAGGTAAGACATTATCTGGCGTTTTGTTTCAATATTATGCAAAAGCACCTTTTCTTACCTTCTGGTAAACTGCTGATCTGTATTTGGGATCTGCATAAGTCCTGAAAATTTGCGCGCGTCTAACTTTGTAATCCGTCAGTCTATCTTCTTGTTATGTGACATTCATCCTCCACTGTTGCCATTTCTAATATAAAGTAGTGTAAAGTTCTTACTTATATCTGTCAGTAAACTCGCCATGAAAACACTAAAACATACCGGTGTAGTGACTTTACATAATTCACCCAAGGAACTTTAGTTATTAGAGAGTTCCGGTCGGACGGTTTTTCACGGGACACATTTCCGGTGTTGTTTCCGGATGAGAAGATGCTGCTACTTTATTGATTGAAGTAAAGTCTGAATGTCATTAAAACAGTTAGCTCCATCTTTTGACACTTCTTCCACTCCCGTCCTTGCACGCTACACCGCTACAACAAAAATGACGGGGAGAAGACGCTGTCGAAGTGGAGGCATGTAAATAAGACCCGCCCACAAAACGGCGCATCCTGAAGCGACTGTCAGAAAGCGACTTGAAGATGATGTGTAAAACATCGTCTATGCAACATTTTGAGCAAAGAACCACCATTACATGTTATGTAGACCACAAGGAAGTCTTTTACATTTAGAAAAAAATCATAATAATATGACTCCTTTAATGCGCCCTATTATCCGGTGCGCCTTATATATGAAAAAAAGATTGAAAATAGACCATTCATCTGCAGTGCGCTTTACAATCCGGTGCACCTTATGGTCCGGAAAATAAGGTATTACTCTTTTAAATTAAAATGATCGTATAATGCTGATTTTATGACTGCACTTTGACAAACTTACCAATTGGTGACTTTGTTCATTTACTGAGAAGCAAGCTAGCACACAAAATTCATTTTATCAGAATTGGCTTTATTGGCCAAGTATGTGTAACACGCAAGGAGTTTGACTTGGTATTCTGGGCTCTCTTTGTTTTATGTAAATAATAAATAAATGCTTAAATAACCACTATGTGCAAGGCTTATGAGATAATAGTGCAGTGGTCAATAGAGCAAAACAAGATGATGACGTGAAAATGAGTTAGTACAGTCACAGATTAGTTCCAGAGTTATTTCACAGTGTTCGTCAAGGGGAAAAATTGTCCCTATGTTGTTTTGGCATACAGTGATTTGTAACGCCTGCCTAAGGGGAGGAGCTTCAACACTTTGTGACCAGGGTGTGAAGGGCATGCAGTGATGCTAGCTGCCCGTTTCCTGACCCTGGACCGGTGTAAGGAAAGTCAACACCGATGATTTTCCTTTGCAGTCTTTGTGCTGGGCGAGAATACTTTTTAGTGTACAGTTATTGTCCAAATACATTAAGATACCAGCTTGGTTCTGTGACACAGTCGTACCTAAAAAAATATTACACTGATTTTTTGTGTGTAGTGTCGCATGCTTTTTTTTTTTTTTACACAGCGTAAGAATGCGCATTGTGTTCTGCATCCTGATTCGCTAAAGGACTGTAGACCATTGTCAATCAATCTTCTTCATGACATGTGTCCTGTATACTACAGACTGCATACTGTGGTGGGGGATATAATCCTGAACAAGTTTTTAGTATGGATGAGACAGGCTTATTGTAGAAACGAATGCCATCTCGCACCTTTTATAATGCAGGACAAAGCCAAAAGTGCAGCATTTAAGGCCCAAAAAGATTGTGTGACTCTGGTTATGTGTGGAAATGCTGCAAGTTTTATGATAAAGCCCGGGCTTATTTATAGGTCACAAAATCATAGAGCCCTAAAAAACAGGTTTTGATCTTTGGTTTTATCCTTTAATACAGTAGTGTACTGTACTTATTTTTTTAAATCCATGAAGGTTTGAACTTTGAGAGTGTTTAAACGAGAGAAAATGTTCATGCCTGTCTGAGCAAAGTTTATCAAGTGTGTGGTTAGGGGTTTTACAGACTTTAAACATATAAGAAATGAAAAAACATATGTTGTACATAGTAAAACAAACATAATAAATAAAAAAAAACTGTAAACGAAAAAACGTGCACAGTAAATGGAAAAAAAAAAACATCCGATAAATGAAAAAACTGTAAACGAAAAGAAAAAATCTACTACTACACGGATTTCACTTCAAGCGGGTATTTTTTGGAACGTAATCCCAGCGTTAAACCAGGGAACACTATTAAAAATGTACCGGTATTAAAATAAACGTAATGGGTGCTTGACCCCCAAAAGCATCACACATTTAACATGCCTTTTAAATAGGGATGTAACAATTACCGGCAACAATAGGGGTGTCAAAAAAATAGATTTTCGAATGATTCTCGATTCTTATTTGTAACGATTCTTAATCGATTCAAAATAATAAAAAATCAATTTTTTCATCTGTCCTGTCAACCACTCAGGCAAATCATATAGTTGATGTACATGATCTATTTCTGCTGTATACATTTATTTTAGAAAATAAGTTTTGAATACTTCTCTTGTCTTACTTGTATTTGACTTTATTCAATGTTTGGATAGCATTTTGTTAAACAAAACCAGTTTTCTTTTAAGTAATATAAAAATGTATCAGAGCTGTTTGTCTATTTTATGAAGGGATGTAGTTAATTAGAAGTGGCACCCAATGTTATTAATAAAGTATTGAGTTTGAATCATGATTGGATTCTGAATTGAATTATTACCCCCAAGATACTAATTGAACTGTGTGCTGCCCAAAGATTCACAGCTCTAATTAACAGTATTAATGATAAACAGGGGTAAAATGCCTGATGGTTAGTAGTACAGTATTAATGCTTTGGTGGCACAAACACAAAAAAAAAGTTAAAGAAAAAAACAAATCGCTCAGTTATTTTTTTAGATTTTCAGGGAGTGGAAGTTTTGCAAGATTTGTTTACATCTTGCGTAACAACACCTAATGATGATGTAAACTCTTTATATATATTATTGATCATTTTTATGACCTATGGAAAATAAAGAGCAGAAGAAAAATATAACATCTACATAAATATATACATTTTCTATTTCAAATGTAACCTTCCTCTGATTATAATACTCTCAACTATCAGAGCAGAAAGGAAAGGAAATGTCAACACAAGCATGGAAAACAAGCAATCAATGTAAACAAAATAGTAAGATCACATTCAACTCTTAACAATAACCTTTTAAAAGGAAGGTGCAAACATAAGGAATATGTAAACAATGCTTAATAAAGTGTAAGAAAATAGTGCAAAGTGTGAAAATGTTAATGCAGAGAAACCTGAGGAACTATTTTCTGTAGGTTTAGTGCCAGGAAGTTATGGCTGTGCTCTAAAGGGTAAGCGATCAAGACAACAAGATGGTGCAACCAAACTAGATAGTTGATACAGTCACCTGATTGGCTGTTAGCGATTGTCTTTGTTTATGCAACCAACCTTGCTTTGCAACTTCTGCTTTCTTCTGACATAGAAGGCTAACAAAAAATGATTGAATACATTTTTTATTGATATGGATCATGTGTCTATCACGATATTTTTTTATCCCCCAACCCTACTACCTCTGAGGCATATTCTTCTGGAACATTTTGGTCGAACTCCAAATTGTACAACTTTGGATACTGTGTGGCTTCACATTGACTTACCACAGTCATTGTGCTTAAACATACACATCTCTATTTCCTGCATTATTGTAAAATTGCCCACGTTCATCTCTTTTGTCCCAGTATTGGCTACCCGGTTGTTACTCTGGGCTTCGGCTTCAAGAGCTACGTGAGCTACAAGATGCGCCTGAGGAAGCAGAAGGAGGTGCAGAAGGAGAATGACTTCTACATGGAGCTGCTGCAACAGGCGCTACCTCCAGAGCAGCAGATGCTCCAGCGACAAGAGAGGGAGGCAGAGGAGGGTGAGCGATGCACACATGAAACATAAGCAACAAAGTAGAGATGTGACGTTGGCGAACAAATTGAGTCTTTTGAACGGCTCTTTTAAGTGAACGATGAGAAGTGATTCGCAGTTGTGATCCATTCGTTTGAGAGCCGCTTTTAAATGTATTTATTTTTTAGACATTTTTTATGCACATCTCGATACAGCGTCACTCCACTGGACTAGAAAATAAGTCAGTCAAAGGAAGCATCGCCGCTTTTGGATTCACTTTTTTCAAATTATTTTTATTTATTTATTTTAATCACATTTGTGGTTAATTTATAGTACAATTTTGTATACACATTTTTTATTATGCCCTAATTTTTATTCTAGTTTTATTTATACTTTTTACATACATAAATAACGACTTGTCCAGGGTGTACACCGCCTTCTGCCCGAGTGCAGCTGGGATAGGCCCCAGCACCCCCGCGACCCAGAGAGGGACAAGCGGTAGAAAATGGATGGATGGGGCATACAAAAACACATTTTATTCTTGCTAATTTTTAATGTATTTTTTTCTGTATTGTTAAAATGCACTTGTGCTACAAGTTTTAGTTTTTTTCCCGGTGAGAGAATATTTAAAATAGTGTTGTCACTCTCATTCCTAAGGATTGTTTCCAATGAAAACACGACAAAAATAAATAAATTCAATATTTCAGAATAATTCCCACTAGTAGACCAATCTTGGCTTTTAACTGCTACCAGTAATTGTTTCTTTCCTAAAATACAAAAAATTTAATAACTATAATCTGAACAGCTCTTTTAAAATAACGGCTCCTCAAGACTCCCTAAAAAGAGCCAAAAAATTCCCATCTCTAGAAACGATACAGAATTACTTATTAGTTATGTATTTTTTTCAGTATTGTTAAATACAATTTTTTTCCGGTGGTAGAATATTCAAAATAGTGTTGTCACTCTCATTCCTAAGGAATGCCATCCATTTTCTACCGCTTGTCCCTTTTGGGGTCGCGTTTACAATGAAAACACAAGGAAAAATATATATTCAATATTTCAGAATAATTCCCCACTAATAGACCAATCTTGGCTTATAACTGCTACCAGTAATTGTTTCTTTCATAAAATACAAAAAAGCAATTAAAAAAAGAAGAAAAAAAGAACAATAATAAAGAGCAAGTCTTTTGAACGACTCTTTCAAAGGAAAGAGAGTCGACTCCCTACAAAGAGCCATAAATCCAATCTCTAGAAACAATACAGAACTACTTATTGCACACATGTCTTGTTTTGATCTGAACACTTTTTTTGTTTGCTTTCTTCTTCCTGCTTTAGCCAAAGGGATTTCAGAGGCAGAACCCTTAGTAATATCCCAGAACGGGGGCCCTCCCGGTAAGAAAAGCTCCTCAGTGCCATTGCCAGAGCTGGAGTATCGGGAGAAAGGGAAGGACAGCGCCGCAAAAGAGCGGGAAAGCAAAAAGCAAAACAGCCTGGGAATCAATAACAACAACATTCTACACTCACTGGACTCCAAACTACAGGAGACGGAATATATTGAGAACTTCATCAGGGCAAAGAAACTTAGTAACGACGTGGCGGCAGACAGCGACGCCCCTGCACACGCTGCTTCCAAAGAGGAAGCGGCGGGAAGCGGCAAGAACTGCAAAAATGCTTCCGGGGGCGGCGTCTCTAACTCTCCTCCCAGGAATCACAGCTTCAGCAACGGCAGCGTTCAGACGGCTTCCTCGGCCAGTAAGAATGAGAAGAAGCAGAAAGGAGGGAGCGGGAAAAGTCTGAGGGATCCTGTGGAGAACTGCATCCCCAACAACCAGCTGGGGAAACTGGATGCTTTAGTCCGGTATGTGACCGTTGACCCTATCCTTCTTATGTAATGTGGCTTCTTTCAGTCCTGACAATGAAGTCAAATACCTTTTAAATAATGCTGCAATTAACACCTTTTCAATTAACTGCATAGTTCTCTACACAAAACTTAGGCATTACACAGCCGTGGCTGTAGGCAACCCTTTTCATTTGAGTTTTATTAACTCCACAAGATGGCACTAGAATTGAGGTATTGTTTGGACAGCTTTATCTACCTCTGCATGCACTTGTTGGTGTTTGGGGATGGGTACATTTCACATTTGAATGGATACAGTACCAATTCCCGGTACCTGGAACTCTATAATCAATGCGACCCATATTCTGTGCTTTTGTGTGTGATCAAATGTTTTAATCAAAGTTAATTATCATTTATTTTTTTATTTAACATGTAATACTGAGCTGTGGTGTCCAGTTTTTATCTTGTTTTCTTTTGACTTCTGTGTCTCATTTGCAAGTACTGTATTGGTGACTTTGTTTGGAGTTGCAATTCCAAGACATTAGATGGCACTCGTGTATACACTAAGGCAGTGGTTCTCAAATGGGGATACGCGTACCCCTGGGGGTACTTGAAGGTATGCCAAGGGGTACGTGAGATTTTTTTTTAAATATTCTAAAAATAGCAACAATTCAAAAATCCTTTATAAATATATTTATTGAATAATACTTCAACAAAATATGAATGTAAGTTCATAAACTGAACATCAAATCAAGTAGGCTATTCCATTCATTACAATGCAACAATGCAATATTCAGTGTTGACAGCTAGATTTTTTTGTGGACATGTTCCATAAATATTGATGATAAAGATTTCTTTTTTTGTGAAGAAATGTTTAGAATTAAGTTCATGAATCTCTATTACAATCCCCAAAGAGGGCACTTTAAGTTGATGATTACTTCTATGTGTAGAAATATTTATTTATAATTAAATCACTTGTTTATTTTTCAACAAGTTTTTAGTTATTGTTATATCTTTTGTTCCAAATAGTTCAAGAAAGACCACTACAAATTAGCAATATTTTGCACTGTTATACAATTTAATTAATCAGAAACTGATGACATGGTGCTGTATTTTACTACTTTATCTCTTTTTTTCCAACCAAAAATGCTTTGCTCTGAATAGGGGGTACTTGAGTTAAAAAAAAATTCACAGGGGGTACATCACTGAAAACAGGTTGAGAACCACTGCACTAAGGTGTTTTGTAGATGAACTACGATCAAAGTATTGGACAAGACGTCGGAAATGTGTAAATAAAGTTGTACTTTATATAAGAAAAAAACGGGCATACAAAACGACCCTTTTATCTTGTTATCATCTGTCATTCATTCATTCACCCGTAGGCTCGTAATGCTCAATCTCAAAAACCACAATGCACCTGTTCCCGGTCTTTTTTAACATCCGGGTTTGCCGCAATGAATTGTGGAACATGCAGTATCTTAGTTAACCCTTTGTTAGGCTATGAAGTAGAAAACAACTCAATTCGGTGTCAGAGTTTCTCAAATAGTCAATATCAAATACATGTATAAATCAAATCAATTCCCTTTTCACTCTTTTTAACTGTAAATAATAATAGACTAATTTATCAGCAATTAAATCAAGTATGCAAATGATGAATGATCATCACACATGAAGTATATATATGGCGTCACATTAGTGCCAAAAATCCGAGCGCATAAAAACTGTTATCGCGCGCTTATTCTCCACTTCGTGCGCGCGCGACACCCTTTTGCGCGCGCGTGGTGCCTATTTGCGCGCGCGTGGTGCCTTTCTGCGCGCGCGTGGTGCCTTTCTGCGCACGCGCCGTCTCGGTCTGTGCGCTCTCTGTGTACTGGCATCTCTCCTCGCACTGTCATATTTCTTTTTGGCACTTTGGGGGCGGGTATGCTTAGACGGCCCCTCCTTTCTGATTGGCTCTGAGCATTTTTCATATGACCAATGATTCTCCAGCGTAGCAACGTTGTAGCCATCTTACCTCGGACATCTAGCCTCAATCATTACATTGATGTCAATGGTACATGTACTCATTAAATTACCATAACTTGCTTGATTTTCGACCAATTTACAAACGGTTTGCCTTGTTACAAATCTTATTACATGTAGATATGACATAGGATGCTGTACCTGTTGAAATTACCTCTTTCGCTTTAAAAAAAAAAATGACTTAATTGTGCAACATAGTTGTGTAGGGTCAGTGTTAGTCAGTTCTCTGATTATTTTAAACTGTTTCAGAATACATTATTAAAAGCTATTTTTAACATTTTAAAAACAAAATTCAAAGATTATTTCATAAATTTTATGGCTGAATCAAAAGAAATTCCATAAATTAGAAAACAAATGTTCAAGAAGAAGTGAAAATGTAAAATAATGTTATGGTTGGATGTTATTGCTGGTGGACCAGTTCTGGCTGAAAGATGTGATTATGGTGTTTGTTGTCTTATTATTTATTTGGGTCACATTTTGTATTACCCTGTATTGTGTTTATGTGGTATGAAATAACCTTCATCAGTGCGCGACATGTTTTTATCCTCTTCTTCCTCTGTAAATCTTGATACATATTGACGATGACCCGCCCTGCTATACTTCTGATTGGCTCTGAGCATTTTTCGCCTGACCAATCAGAAAGAAGGGGCCGTCTAAGCATACCCGCCCCCAAAGTGCCAAAACGAAACATGACAGCGCACAGACCGAGACGGCGCGCGCGCAGAAAGGCACCGCGCGCGCGCAGAAAGGCACCGCGCGCGCGCAAAAAGGCACCACGCGTGCGCAAAAGGTTGTCGCGCACGCACGAAGTGTAGAATCAGCGCGCGATAACAGTTTTTATGCGCTCGGATTTTTGGGACTAATGTGACGCCGTATATATAACTCATAAATTACAACATGTGTTGCCTTAGCCAGGAGGTAGTCTTTGCAATTCAGGTGAATGTGCCAGTCTTGTCCTTTGTTGGGCCCTACAAAGGGGTTGTACTGTAAGTATTGCACTCGTCACACACCAGCTGTTTGATTGTAACGTGCATCTTAGTTGCAATCTATCGCCAATAGGTAGCATTTCTATGGCAAATCCAATCGCGCAAACACATTTTGTGAGAATTTGAGCCTTATTTTACACGCAAAAAAAGGTATGGAAATATGGCACCGTTTGATTTTACTTTGGCCAGCATCTTTAAAAAAAAAATGCGGTACCCATCCCTATGCATGTTACACTTACAATAAAGTAATCATTGGTATTAACGCTGACTAAGCATTCTAACCCGTGTAACAACCTTGGTTCTATAGATGCTGTAAGGACCATGTAGTCCAAAAGCTATGTTTTCTCTCCACTTTCTTATGCATGCCAGATCAATAATAGCATTTATTTTAGACCACCAGTCCTAGTTTGAGTTTCAACTCACACAAATAAATGCCCTCATTCTATGTATTTATTTTCTGACGCAAAGGCTGGAGCAGGACGTGAAGCGCCTGAAGGCGGACCTCCAGGCCAACAGACAGCTAGAGTCGGACCTGCGGTGTCAGCTGTCCTCGCTCAGCAGCCAAGACCGCAGCCTGCGCTCCGAGCTGGGCCAGCTCCGTCAGGACAACGATCTGCTCCAGAACAAGTGGGGTGACAACCGTTCGTAAGCAACACCATGTCGGCGACAACACAAACGTGTTCTGGTTATTCTGCGCCACTGCAGGCTCCACGGCGCCGTGCAGGCCAAGCAGAAAGATAAGCAGACCATCTCCCAGCTGGAGAAGAGGCTAAAAGCCGAGCAGGAGGCTCGCATCCTGGCTGAAAAACAGCTGGCTGACGAGAGGAAGAGGAAGAAGATGGAGGAGGCCACGGCTGCCAGGGCGGTGGCTTTGGCCGCAGCTACAAGGTTGCAGAAAGTTACTAAGAGGAATGAAAGTCACACTTGTTTTCATCAAGGGCCACATCGCAACCTTCAGGGGGCCACTTATATAAAACAAATATGTCGTTAAAAACTGGCAGTTCAGTTGCATGAATTCTACTGTAAAATTTACAATGGTTGTTACTTAGTGCTGCAGGATGTTGAGAAAAAAACCTACCGGTAATTGCCATTTTTCTCTCCAAAATTGCGATTGCAATACGATTTTCCGATTTTTATATTTCATATAAATAAAAACGTGAACATAAGGAGTGAAGAAAGACGTGTTACTTTTAAACTGTCAATCAACATATTCTTGTCTCAAGGTGCCAAACATTACACCAATAATTGACTTCAACAAATATTTGGCTTTATGGCTTTTGTCAACATCATGCTCTTAAACTGAAGAAATAACGGATAAAAAACTATAAAGTGTTATAATGTAATGTAATCTAAAAAAAAAAAAAAAACTTGGCTCTTAAAGTGCGCCGTAATGACCAACATTAAAATACAGTAGCATAGTAGGCCTAATTATTCATTAAAAACAAGGCAGAGGTTTTATTTAGGAAGTATATTAAATATTTTTGCCCACTGTAACATTACACACAGTTTGAATATAGAAAAATAAAACACTGTACTTTAATCAAATGATTCTTTGGCCCGCTAGTGGTACACGTAGCACAGTTTTAGAATCACTGTCTTAATATATAATAATATTTAAAGAATATACATTTTGATTTGTCATTAGTGTGGAATTGTTTAGCATTGTACTGTAATTGGAAGGTAAATAACTTTGTTATCCTAAATATATAAGCAAAAATTGTTTAGCATTGTTTAGCATTGTACTGTAATTGGAAGGTAAACAACTTTGTTATCCTAAATATATAAGCAAAAAAATAAAATGGACTCATATCTCTTTAAGCAAAAATGCAACTTAGATATTGAACATCTTAAAGTGCATTTCTCCTCCCCGTTGAAAAAAACGAGATAGGACATTGTCTTTTTGTCATCACATGATTACGTTATTCTCACTCGTTCGTCCGTGTTGATGGGCTCATATTGCCCGTCCCATTTGAAGTTGAAATATTACCACATTTAGCTTTGTAATCTTTTTTCCCTCGTAATTGTTGTTACTTTGCGGCACTTCTTACGAGCGAGTCTGTGCTTCCTGTGTGTGAAAAGTTGGCGCCCCACTCTCCGCACACCCAAACAAAGATTGTGAATGACTGAAAAGAGGGCTCACTGCGTTAATTTAATTCTACTGTTGAATAAACGCGCTCTAGTGTTGGGAACGGCTTCACGGTGGCAGAGGGGTTAGTGCATCTGCCTCACAATACGAAGGTCCTGAGTAGTCTTGGGTTCAATCCCGGGCTCGGGATCTTTCTGTGTGGAGTTTGCATGTTCTCCCCGTGACTGCGTGGGTTCCCTCCGGTTACTCCGGCTTCCTCCCACCTCCAAAGACATGCACCTGGGGATAAGTTGATTGGCAACACTAAATTGGCCCTAGTGTGTGGATGTGAGTGTGAATGTTGTCTGTCTATCTGTGTTGGCCCTGCGATGAGGTAGCGACTTGTCCAGGGTGTACCCCGCCTTCCGCCCGATTGTAGCTGAGATAGGCTCCAGCGCCCCGCGCGACCCCAAAGGGAATAAGCGGTAGAAAATGAATGGATGGATAGTGTTGGGAACAATGCACAGAGTGAGACCTCTTTCTCCCTGTCTGATGCTCAACAATCCTGATTGGCAAACATGTCTGCCATTCAAATGACGGTGAAGGCAGACATTAAAAAACAACCTCGGCCTCTTGCATTTACGTTATCTCGCTAATTAAAACCTCAATGTTGTTTAATCATGCAGCTTTTACAGCAAATTATTGTAAATGGGAAAATGGTACCTGAGTTTCTTTTTAACGCTAAAATTAAGGCAAATGAGCGACAAGTTTTTCATAGTGAAGTCTATTTCAAATTTTACAGAGTACAATTTAATGGATAATTTGCTTGGAAATCATTCGTCAAGGAGACATTTTTTTACAAATAAATATTTGTTGCGAGATTAAATAATATTAAAGTTTAAAATATATGCAATGTGCTGTATATATATATATATATATATATATATACTGTATATATATATATATATATATATATATATATATATATATATATATATATATATATTTTATAGTGTTGTCAAATGATTAAATTGACTTAATTAGATGAATCATAGTTAATCACAGGTTGTTACTCGAAATCAACTTAAAAAAAGACCCCACTATTTTGACACAAATTCAATAACTGGGTGATAAATCTGCATATTTACATCATTGATGCAGTATTTTTTGTGATTAATCGCATGAGTTAACTTATTTTTGACAGCTTCAATTTTTTTCCCCCCTGTCAAAACAGAAAGAGGGATTACATTTAGTGGGAAAAGAAAGTACTGCATTGATTGTATTGTTTCCAGGCTTGTGTTAGAAGTGTTTTGATTCTCTTACAGAGTGGAGTCCAACGATTCGCTGCGTGGTCGGATTAGAGAGCTGGAGACGGAGTGCAAGAAGCTCAGCATGGACATGAAACTCAAGGAGGAGCAGATTCGGGATCTGGAGGGCAAGTGTCAGGTAAGACTCCAAGACAGTGGTACGCCACGTAAGATTCCTGTGTCTCTGCTAACTGTTATGTTGTATGTATGCAAGCATCCCCGCTATTAGCCTCAGTGCACCTTCTAGGGTTGTACGATATACCGGTATTAGTATAGTACCGCGATACTAATGGATCATATTCGGTACTATGCCACTTCTAAAAAGTACCGGTCCACCCCCCTTCACTACACTACACACCGTAGTGTATTCATGTTACCATGAATTGATTAACGTGGACCCCGACTTAAACAAGTTGAAAAACTTATTGGGGTGTTACCATTTAGTGGTCAATTGTACGGAATATGTACTGTACTGTGAAATCTACTAATAAAAGTCTCAATCAATCAAAAAAAGCTCACCGGCGTCACCGCTAACAAAATCTAGCACCCCTGAATGTAAACAAATGCCATGGGTGGATCTACACCTGACATCCACTGTAATGATACCAGGTACAAGAGCGTATCTAGTCGATACTACTATGATTACATCGATATTTTTTATCATCACAAAATCTTTTTTCCTTTTTAAAAAAATCATATTATGTTTATAAAGTCAGTAAATACATCCCTGGACACATGAGGACTTTGAATATGACCAATGTATGATCCTGTAACTACTTGGTATCGGATCGGTACCTAAATGTGTGGTATCATCCAAAACTAATGTCAAGTATCAAAGAAGAGAAGAATAAGTGATTATTACATTTTAACAGAAGTGTAGCTCAGTGTTTTTCAACCACTGTGCCGCGGCACACTAGTGTGCTGTTAGATACAGTCTGGTGTGCCGTGGGAGATTATCTAATTTCACCTATTTGGGTTAAAAATATATTTTGCAAACCAGTAATTTTAGTCTGCAAATGATGTGCTGTTGTGTGTCAGGTCTGTCTAGAGCTCTGCAGAGTAACCGTGTAATACTCTTCCATATCAGTAGGTGGCAGCCAGTAGCTAATTGCTTTGTAGATGTCGGCGTGCAGGTAAAAAGGTCTCTAATGCTTAAACCAAAAATAAACAAAAGGTGTGTGCCCCTAAGAAAAGGCATTAAAGCTTAGACAAGGCTATGCAGAACAAAACTAAAACTGAACTGGCTACAAAGTAAACAAAAACAGAATGCTGGATGACAGCAAAGACTTACTGTGGAGCAAAGTCGGCGTCCACAAAGTACATCCGAACATGACATGTCAATCAACAATGTCCCCACAAAGAAGGATAAAAACAACTGAAATATTCTTGATTGCTAAAACAAAGTAGATGCGGGAAATATCGCTCAAAGGAAGACATGAAACTGCTACAGGAAAATACCAAAAAAAGAGAAAAAGCCACCAAAATAGGAGCGCAAGACAAGAAGTAAAACACTACACACAGGAAAACAGCAAAAAACTCCAAATAAGTCACGGCGTGACATGGCAGGTGGTGACAGTACACCTACTTTGAGACAAGAGCTATAGTGATGCATGCTTGGTTATGCTTTAAAGTCATATCCAACAATTGCGACAACGACTTTTTACTGTCAACTGAGTTTTGTTTTTTAATGATTTCTGCTGGTGGTGTGCCTCCGCAGTTTTTCTACGCAAAAAAATGTGCCTTGGCTCAAAAAAGGTTGAAAAACACTGGTGTAGATAGAACATGTTAAAACAGAAAATAAGCAGATATTAACAGTAAATGAACAAGTAGATTAATAATCCATTTTTACAGTTTGTCCCTCATAATGTGTACAAAATAATAGGTGTATAAATGACACAATATGTTACTGCATACGTCAGCAGACTAATTAGGAGTCTTTGTTTGTTTACTTACTACTAAAAGACAAGTTGTCTAGTATGTTCACTATTTTATTTAAGGACTAAATTACAATAATAAACATATGTTTCATGCACCCTAACATTTTTTGTTGAAATAAAGCCAATAATGACATTTTTTTGTGGTCCCCTTGAGTTAGAAAAGTATCGAAATGCATTTTGGTACCGGTACCAAAATATTGGTATGGGGACAACACTAGTACCTTCTAATATCCAACCAAAACATCCGGGTTTTTGTACCTAGCATTAGCTTATCGCTAGAGACAGACACAACTTTGTTTCCAAATCATGGGAAGGAAGGAAGGAAGTGTGCAGGAGAAAAAGTGCTTAATTTTCCTTGGATTAAAGAAATAAATCCATCAAAAACGTGTTGCTAGCGAAATTGGCGTTGCAGTTTGAGCGCCGCACTGCCAGTCTGCATCATACTGAAGCAGAATGAGTCGATAGCGCCAGCCATGTTAAAGTAATATCTAAACAACGGACATTTGGCCATGGAAATATAGAAAAGCTGCTGATGGTGTGTTTGACAGACTGCAAAGAGATGCTGTAGTAGTCCAATCTCCAAAGTAAATGCTGAACATTATTGTTACATAACTTCATAATTGTTTGTCCTACATTCTGTTGTATTGTTTTTGTTACAATATGTCTGACTGATACGTTTTTTTCTTTCTAAAAGGCCTTTTTTACATGTTAAATTGTACCGTTTTATGTGGGCTGAGTACCAACGAAATGGATTTAAATTCATTTCATTTGAGTTAAGAGCTTGGTCACGGAACCAATTAAGACTGGGAAGTAGAGGCACTGCTGTACACTCGTCTTTTTGTAGCGTTAAGAGCTCACCATGTCTTGCCTTGCAGGAGTTGCGCAAGTACAAGGAGAACGAGAAGGACACGGAGGTGCTGATGTCGGCGCTGTCCGCCATGCAGGAGAAGACTCAGCACCTGGAGAACAGCCTGAGTGCAGAGACCAGGATCAAGCTGGATCTCTTCTCCGCACTGGGAGACGCCAAGAGGCAGCTGGAGATAGCACAAGGTACTTTTAGGATTTTACTCTGCTCATCAATAACTTGCTTTGACGTTGGAAGCCAACATGATAATTTAAGTCTTTATGTTTGATAACCAAAAATAATAATAATAATAATAATAATAATGTGTAGAAAATATGCTTTATGTGCAACATTTTTTCTCTCAAAATTGAAAGAACAAATACATTTTGCCAGAAAGTGCTTTTTTATTTCCATGATGGGACACTTCAAAATGAAGTGGCGGTCAAAATAAAACAAAGTTAAAGTACACATGATTGTCACACACACACACTAGGTGTGGCGAAATTATTCTCTGCATTTGACCCATCACCCTTGATCACCCCCTGGGAGGTGAGGGGAGCAGTGAGCAGCAGCGGTGGCCGCGCCCGGGAATCAATTTTGGTGATTTAACCCCCAATTCCAACGCTTGATGCTGAGTGCCAAGCAGGGAGGTAATGGCTCCCATTTTTATAGTCTTTGGTATGACTCGGCCGGGGTTTGAACTTACGACCTACCCGTCTCAGGGCGCACACTCTAACCACAAGTGGCTGGCCATTTTGAAATGATGTAGCAGGCCACAATTAATTACCAGACCACAATTAATTACCAGACCACATAAAATGATGTTGCAGGCCACATTAGAAGTATGGGCGGGCCACTTTAAAAATTAAGTGGCGGTTCGCAATATATTGATATGACGGGCCACAAAATGAAATTTTAGAATTATATGGCGTGCCATATTGAAATTATGGGTTGGGCCAATTTTAAAATGAAGTGGGGCTCCATAACAAAATGATGTGGTAGGCCACAATAAAGTTATATGGGGGACCACATGAAATTACATCGGGGTCCATAACAAAATGATGTGGCGGGGCACAATACAATTATATTGGGGACCACATGAAATGACATAGTGGTCCATAACAAAATGATGTGGTAGGCCAAAATAAAGTTTTTTGGGGGACCACATGAAATGACATAGTGGTCCATTACAAAATGATGTGGTAGGCCACGATAAAGTTTTTTGGGGGACCACATGAAATTACATAGTGGTCCATAACAAAATGATGTGGTAGGCCATAATTAAGTTATATGGGGGACCACATGAAATGACATAGTGGTCCATAACAAAATGATGTGGCGGGGCACAATACAATTATATGTGGGACCACATGAAATGACGAGGCGGTCCATAACAAAATGATGTGGTAGGCCACAATAAAGTTATATGGGGCACCACATGAAATTACATCGGGGTCCATAACAAAATGATGTGGCGGGGCACAATACAATTATATTGGGGACCACATGAAATGACATAGTGGTCCATAACAAAATGATGTGGTAGGCCAAAATAAAGTTTTTTGGGGGACCACATGAAATGACATAGTGGTCCATTACAAAATGATGTGGTAGGCCACGATAAAGTTTTTTGGGGGACCACATGAAATTACATAGTGGTCCATAACAAAATGATGTGGTAGGCCATAATTAAGTTATATGGGGGACCACATGAAATGACATAGTGGTCCATAACAAAATGATGTGGCGGGGCACAATACAATTATATGTGGGACCACATGAAATGACGAGGCGGTCCATAACAAAATGATGTGGTAGGCCACAATAAAGTTATATGGGGCACCACATGAAATTACATCGGGGTCCATAACAAAATGATGTGGCGGGGCACAATACAATTATATGGGGGACCACATGAAATTACATAGTGGTCCATAACAAAATGATGTGGTAGGCCAAAATAAAGTTTTTTGGGGGACCACATGAAATGACATAGTGGTCCATTACAAAATGATGTGGTAGGCCACAATAAAGTTTTTTGGGGGACCACATGAAATTACATAGTGGTCCATAACAAAATGATGTGGTAGGCCATAATTAAGTTATATGGGGGACCACATGAAATGACATAGTGGTCCATAACAAAATGATGTGGCGGGGCACAATACAATTATATGTGGGACCACATGAAATGACGAGGCGGTCCATAACAAAATGATGTGGTAGGCCACAATAAAGTTATATGGGGGACCACATGAAATGACATAGTGGTCCATAACAAAATGATGTGGCGGGGCACAATACAATTATATGTGGGACCACATGAAATGACGAGGCGGTCCATAACAAAATGATGTGGTAGGCCACAATAAAGTTATATGGGGGACCACATGAAATGACATAGTGGTCCATAACAAAATGATGTGGCGGGGCACAATACAATTATATGTGGGACCACATGAAATGACGAGGCGGTCCATAACAAAATGATGTGGCAGGCCACAATAAAGTTATATGGGGGACCACATGAAATGACATAGTGGTCCATAACAAAATGATGTGGCGAGGCACAATACAATTATATGGGGGACACAAGAAATGAAGTGGCGGTCCATAACAAAATGATGTGGCGGGGGCACAATAAAATTACATGGGGAACCATATCAAATTATTTGGCAGCCCACATAAAATATTGTAGCTGTCCACATAAATGACGTGGCGGGCCACAAATGATTACGCGACCACACAAAATTATGTGGCAGGCCACCTTAGAAGTATGGGACAGGTCACATTAAAATGATGTGGCGGAATATCTCAAATTAATTGGCGGGCCCCATTAAAATTATGTGGCATTTCACAAAAATATTTATGTGGTAGACCACAATAAAATTATATGGGGGACCACCACATGAAATGACGTGGCGGGCCACCTTAGAAGTATGGGATAGGTCACATTAAAATGATGTGGCGGAATACCTCAAATTAATTGGCGGGCCCCGTTAAAATTATATAGTGTGCCACATAAAAACTATGTGGCATTTCACAAAAATATTTATGTGGTACACCACAATACAATTATATGGGGGACCACATGAAATGACATAGTGGTCCATAACAAAATTATGTGGTAAGCCACAATAAAATTATTTGGGGAACCGTATCAAATTATTTGGCGGCCCACATAAAATATTGTGGCTGTCCACATAAATGACGTGGCGGGCCACAAATGATTACGCAAAATGATGTGGCAGGCCACCTTAGAAGTATGGGACAGGTCACATTAAAATGATGTGGCGGAATACCTAAAATTAATTGGCGGGCCCCATTAAAATTAAATAGTGTGCCACATTAAAATGACGCGGCATTTCACAAAAATATTTATGTGGTAGACTACAATAAAATTATATGGGGGACCAAATGAAATGATGTGGCGGGCCACCTTAGAAGTATGGGATAGGTCACATTAAAATGATGTGGCGGAATACCTAAAATTAATTGGCGGGCCCCATTAAAATTATATTGTGTGCCACATAAAAAATATGTGGCATTTCACAAAAATATTTATGTGATAGACCACAATAAAATTATATGGGGGACCAAATGAAATGATGTGGCGGGCCACCTTAGAAGTATGGGATAGGTCACATTAAAATGAGGTGGCGGAATACCTAAAATTAATTAGCGGGCCCTGTTAAAATTATATAGTGTGCCACATAAAAATTATGTGGCATTTCACAAAAATATTTATGTGGTAGACCACAATAAAATTATATGGGGGCTCACGTGAAATGATGTGGTGGGCCACCTGAGAAATACGGGACAGGTCACATTAATATGATGTGGCGGACCACCTAAAGTGAATTTGCGGGCCCCATAAAAATGATATAGTGTGTCACGTTAAAGTGATGTGTCAGTCCACAAAAATATTTATGTGGTAGACTACAATAAAATGATATGGGGGACCACATACAAATAATTTGATGGGCCACATAAATGATATAGTGGTCCTCTTTTAAAATGAGCTGGAGTGATTACCAGACCACATAAAATGTTGTGGAGGGCCACTCTAGAAGCATGGGACGGGCCACATTAAAATGGCGTGGTGGTCCACAAAAGAATGATATGGCGGGCCATGAGTTTGACACCTGTGGTCTAACCAATCAGGTGGTCCCATGCACAACATCACTTGGCGTGTGTTGATCATCTGTCATGGATTTGGTTGTGCCCTCCAATATTCTAGTGGCACCCTTTATAGAACGTTGCCCACAGCAACCTCCCGGTCCCAAATGATGCTCTCAGAGTCCTAGAACCAAGCGGTGTGTGACTCTCTGCTCTTACAGGCCAGATCCACCAGAGGGAGCAAGAGATCGCCGAGCTGAAGCAGAAGATAGCGGAGGTGATGGCGGTGATGCCCAGCCTCTCCTACTCGTCAGACGGCAGCAACCTCAGCCCCGTCACGCCGCACTACTCCTCCAAGTTCATGGACAATAGTCCCTCCTCCCTGGACCCCAACGCCTCCGTCTACCAGCCCCTCAAAAAATGACTCAATCCACTTTTTGGAGTTCAATCTCTCGGTTTCAGTTGTTTACAAACTCCTGACAGTGTTTGCACTCTGAAGGACACAAATATACATATCTGCTGAGGGTCGTGACCTTCACTTTCAGTCAAAGGAGGAAAGAAAGAGCCATCGTGTGTCAATCTTCTTTTCCCAGAACAGGCATTATTACTTCCTTCACCAAGTGAGAATGTAAGCAGCACTCATGCTTTCTTAGTGTAGAGCACTGATCTTCTCACAATATGCACTTCCCCTTACAACCAGGCTTATTTGTCACCCCCAGGATTGCCAAAACCACCAAATTACAACCCCTCTTATATTTCAATGAATTATTTGCAGATTTTACAGTGCCTTGCATAAAATCCTGCAGTTTCTCCTACAATAAGGTTGTTTTTGCAGCAAAAACAAAGCTGTGATTGTCTCACACCCAACAGTTTACATCATGTACAGTACAGGCCACAAGTGTGGACACACTCTATTTTCATTTCATGACTATTTACATTGTAGATTGTCACATCAAAACTATGAATGAACAAAAAAAAGGTGAAATATCTGAAAACATGTTTTATATTCTAGTTTCTTCAAAATAGCCTCCCTTTGCTCTGACCACTCTTGGCCTTCTCTCCATGAGCTTCAAGAGGTAGTCACCCGAAATGGTTTTCACTTCCCAGGTGTGCTTGAAGCTCATTGGGATATGCAGATATGTTGCAAAAATAAGCTATTAATGCAAAAACATTTTGTAAATGTATGAACAAACCTTTATTGTTTCCAAACAGTGCTTAAAAAAACCGGCAGTAAAACAGCTGATCAAACAAAACAGAAGTCATGGTCATGGACTCACTAGCTGGGGAAGCTAGCTCTCCAATCAGCTGAACAGACTCAATAACTCCACGGTGACGTTTTGGTGAATTTACTGAGGAATTTGTGGAACTGAAACAATACAAAAAGCTCATGGAGAGAATGCCAAGAGTGTGCAAAGCAGTAATGTCAGCATTTAAGCTAACTATCCATTAGGCCATAGTTTTATGAACGTGTGGGTATTAGTCACGGTTTTTGATCATTTTAATCGAATACGGTAATACTAACCGTGTTTGGTGTTGAATAGTTTAAACTCAAGCAGAGACCCTGAAGAAGTGTGTTATTGTTTGTGCTATGGCGCCTTTTTTGGGACGAGTTGCGGGTTGAAAATATACTTACTGTTAGAAAGTACTTTATTGATCCCTGGGGGAAATTCAGCACCACAGTTCGCTCACAATAGACAATAAACACTTAGGTATTTTTTACATGTGAATAATATAAATACAGTCTATTATACAGCATTATTCACATGTGAATAATATAAATATATTATACATATATTCTACATTTAAGTACAGTCAAGCTTCCGCAGCTAGTGGGTCCATGACTTCTGTTTTGTATGATCATCCGTTTTACTGCCATATTTCAGGCCGTGTTTGGAAACAATTAAGGTTTGTTAATACATTTACAAAATATTTTTGTGTAAATAGCGTATTTCACAATGTATATATCTGCTGCTTATAATCCAGTGTTGCTAACGTATAGAATTTTTTTTTTTTTTTAATTCTAAAATTTTGTGGGTGCGGCTTGTATAGTCCAGAAAATACGGTACATATTGCGCACGCAACAGACCCAACAAAGCACACCTGTGAAGTGAAAACTATCTCTTGAAGCTCATGGAGAGAATGCCAAGAGTGTGCAAAGCACTAATCAGAGGAAAGGGTGGCTATTTTGAAGAAACTATAATATAAAACATGTTTTCAGTTTTCAGTCATAGTTTTGATGTGAAAATAAAGGTTTGGTCTGTACTGCACGAGAACTTCCAGAAGAATGTTTCTTTGCTGAAGTGCCAAGTGTCACCATGTGTTCTCCATTCCTCAAGTGATGTAGTTTTCATTTGCACAACGGGTGCTGTTGACTTGTTGGTGACTAGAACGTATTAGACGGTGTTGTGTTTACAAGGCTGACTGCGATGAAGCGGCGGGTTGTCACTTTTCTATTGTGTTGGGTTTTTTTTAATCCACCTATTTATTTGTGACTGGCTTGAATCAGTGTTTCATTATCCCTCACCATGCTGACTTGGTTTAATTGTATTTTGGGGTTTTTTTCAAACCATGGAAGGATTCTGTGAATGTGAACCATTTGATTCTGTTTGTGCTCTTATCCTGTGGAACACTGTTGTAGTGAATCGTTTTTGACATTGTGACTTTTCGGTGGTGAAGAAAGACAAAAAAAGAAGGGAATGAAAGAGTTAAAAGGTGATTTGTGTTTTCATTGTTGTCTTCCCAGGTTGCATTTTTGACACTTTTCGTTTGGCCCGCGGCTGGAAAAGTTGCCGGAGGCGCCAATATATGCTTATTATTTAAATCGGTGGTTCTTAACCATAGGGCCAGGGCCGCCAAAAATATATCACAGCGTACTTGGTTGTAATACACTTGTCCACCACTTGTGGCAGTAATGACAACATCAAACGGAAGAAGTCTGGAGCTTAAGTCAAAGTTGAATTAACACCTCTTAAGGCCCAAGCTGTTTGTTTACATGCTTTTTTTTATTCCTCTTTGCTATTTGGGCTTATTAGACCCTAATTAGAATAAAAACTAAGAATTATCTTTTGATATGATGTACTTAGTCCATAAGTACACAAACGTGTATTTCACGCTAACATGCTAATTTTTATTTTTACACTTTTTTTTCTCCAAATTCCATTATATGTTATACTCTTCTGACACCACCAGATGGCAGTATAAGTGTCCACATAAGCGGCCATAAGACCCCAATGCAGTAGTGTACACAATTTTAGAAATAAGAGCTAAAAGGTGCTGTCCACGCATGTGGCCACTAAGGCCTTTAGAGGTTTTAAGCGCAAAAAATATGACTAAAGTGGTCAAGCTGTATTTTTATTTTATTAAAAAAAAACAATTTACTTAGAATTTATTTTAGCACAGCTTACTTGTTTATTTAAATTAATTTTTTATTGTTTTTTTTATGAATCCCTTATTTTTGGTTTCATGGTTTATCCTGTTAAACTTTTAAGTAGGTCAAATGTATTTATTGAATATTATTAAAATTATTAAAATCGAGATTAACATTAGTCATTGTTAATGTTTGAGTGGGGCCCCTCTGTAGTGAAACAGTCAAAAAGGTTAACATCCCCTACTTTGAATAGTTAAAAAAAGGGCAAAAAATAAGAATAAATATTTATGATCTACAATTATTTTATTTTTTCAAAATCACTACTTTATAAGTAAGTAAAATATGCATTTGGCCAACTTTTTCCACTAAAAAAATTAAAGCATGTGGGGGCCATTTTGATATTTTACATTTTCCAAACATATATTGTTACACTTAGAGCGGTGCTTCTCAAACTGTGGTTCGCGGGTTCCATCTAGTGGTACGCCAAACGATCACTTAGTGGGGTTCCTCAAGGTTCCATCTTCGGACCTCTCTTTTTCATCATTTAGGTTATACAACTGTTGGTTCAGTTAAAAAAAAAATGGTGTGAGACTCACTTTTTTGGATGATCTTTGACTAGCTTTGAGAACAGCGTAGCGCTCCTTGCTGGAACTCTGACTAAATAAAAAGACCTAAATCAAATGTCTACTGTAGAGGACGCTGCTTCTCTGGAATATACAAAATAAGACTAAATCGTAAATTCCGGAATATATAAGCCGCTACTTTTTTTTCCTACGTTTTGAACCCTGCGGCTTATAAAACGGTGCGGCTAATTTGGGGATTTTTCTTGGGGGACGGCCAAAATGCGATAGTTTTCCAAAAAAAATAAACAAGCAAAAACGTTGAAAAGGTGTGTTGTTTGTGCTGTGGCGACATCTTTTGGACGACTTTGCTCACAGAGTAGAAGTGCCGTTCAGTCTTTCAATCAATCAATCAATGTTTATTTATATAGCCCTAAATCACAAGTGTCTCAAAGGGCTGCACAAGCCACAACGACATCCTCGGTAGAGAGCCCACATAAGGGCAAGGAAAAACTCACCCAGTCTTTGAGCCATCCATAGCGTTCCTAGTTGCACAGATTCTTCATTCATCGCTCCGAGCAACGTTTGCAAGTTCTACAATACAACTAAAACAATTCTTACTTACTAAAGTGTCCCATGTGTGACGTCTTGAGTGTTTTCATGCGTATTTGTACGTGCTATCGTAATGTAGTCATGCTAGCGTCGGTAGGATTAGCTAACATGCTAACACATTTACGAGTGTCTGTGTTAGTATTATTAACTTACGATGGCGTTCTTTATGTATTGTTTCACTTTCACAAATTCCTCAGTAAATTCACCAAGACGTCATTGTGGAGATATTGTTTAGCTCAGGGGTGCTCACACTTTTTCTGCAGGCGAGCTACTTTTCAATTGATCAAGTCGTGGGGATCTACCTCATTCATATATATCATTTATATTTACTTATTTATGAAATATATGTTTTTGTTAACAAGTTAAAGGTGTTTAATGATAATGCAAGCATGTTTAACACATAGTTAATATTGTTAAAAAATTAAAGGTGTTTAATGATAATACAAGAATGTTTAATACATATAGTTAATATTGTTAACAACTTAAAGGTGTTTAAAGATAATACAAGCATGTTTAACACATATAGTTAATATTGTTAACAAGTTAAAGGTGTTTAATGATAATACAAGCATGTTTAACACATATAGTTAATATTGTTAACAAGTTAAAGGTGTTTAAAGATAATACAAGAATGTTTAATACATATAGTTAATATTGTTAACAAGTTAAAGGTGTTTAAAGATAATACAAGCATGTTTAACACATATAGTTAATATTGTTAACAAGTTAAAGGTGTTTAATGATAATACAAGCATGTTTAACACATATAGTTAATATTGTTAACAAGTTAAAGGTGTTTAAAGATAATACAAGAATGTTTAATACATATAGTTAATATTGTTAACAAGTTAAAGGTGTTTAAAGATAATACAAGCATGTTTAACACATATAGTTAATATTGTTAACAAGTTAAAGGTGTTTAAAGATAATACAAGCATGTTTAACACATACAGTTAATATTGTTAACAAGTTAAAGGTGTTTAAAGATAATACAAGCATGTTTAACACATATAGATTCCTTTCTTTCATGAAGACAAGAATATAAGTTGGTGTATTACCTGATTGTGATGACTTGCATTGATTGGAATCAGACAGTGGTGATGATAACGTCCACATTTTCGAATGGAGGAGAAAAAAAGTCCTCCTTTCTGTCCAATACCACATGAAAGTGGTTGGTTTTTGGCATCTTATTTGTCCAGCTTCCGTACTCCTTTGTATACACTTTACAAGAAATACATTGTCGGCAAACTCCGTAGCTTGCTAGCTTGTGCACGCCAGCTTTCTGAGACTCTTATTTTGGTAGCGCAGGCAGGATGAAGCAGAGCTTTTATTGTGCAACTGTGCAGTCGGTCTTTGGAGTTTTGACGACAGGTACGGCGCCAGAGTCTGTTGAAATAAAGTGTTTCTCGCCTTCCGGTCGGTAATTTTAATGAGCTGGCAGCAGCCAGCGTCGTCTCAGAAGACCCTCGGGTGCCGTGAATGTCAATCACGTGACGAAAGTGACGTCATAGTGAAGATTTATGATCGCTCATTAGGACTATTTTTTTAATGCCTGACTGGTGATCGACTGACACACCCTCCGAGATCAACCGGTAGCTCGCGATCGACGTAATGAGCACCCCTGGTTTAGCTGATTGGAGAGCGACCAATGTATTTCTTGTAAAGTGCATAAAAAGGAGTATGGAAGCTGGACACTTTCATGTGGTATTGGACAGAAAGGAGGACTTTTGTTCTCCTCCATTATAAAAAGTGTATGTTGTCATCACTACTGTCTGATTCCAATCAATGCAAGTCATCACAATCACAACAACTTATATTCTTGTCTTCATGAAAGAAACATGCTTGTATTAGCATTCAACACCTTTCACTTCTTAACCTCTCTTCCATAAATAAATACATACATATAAGTTATATATATGAATGAGCTGGCCTGCAGAAAAGGTGTGGTCTACCATGAGTCATCATGCAAGCTTTCCCTTGTTTTCCAGTGTGCAGTACACACCAGTCACCAGCGAGTGGCGCCATAGAGCCAAGCACTGCAATACAAGGATATTTTAGAACATCTTAAACACCTCACCTGGAGAAGGCTTCATCCAGATCATCTTCTTGTTCCTACATGGAAATAAAAAGTGTTATAAATGCAAGACGTGCACGTGGATCTTTTACCCACCCAGGCTGGGTTATTATCACTCTCAGATGTCCTCAAGTGACCTTCACCATCACCGCAATTTGCCTCCGCGTCCCTGGTCACGTGCTCCTCAAAGTCCAGCAGGTGGTCAGCGGCGATGTCTGGCAAGAAAAGAGGACAATATGAACAATGTGAAGGTAATAAAGCTCGGTGGTGTTTACCTTTGAAGCTCTCCCCGTGGGAACTGCTGCTGACCTCTCCATCCGAACAAGACTTTTCCAGAACATACCGTATTTTCCGCACTATTAGCCGCACCTAAAAACCACAAATTTACTCAAAAGCTGACAGTGCGGCTTTTAACCCGGTGCGCTTTATATATGGATTAATATTAAGATTCATTTTCATAAAGTTTCGATCTCGCAACTTCGGTAAACAGCCGCCATCTTTTTTCCCGGTAGAACAGGAAGCGCTTCTTCTTCTACGCAAACAACCGCCAAGGTAAGCACCCGCCCCCATAGAACAGGAAGCGCTTCTTCTTCTACTGTAAGCAACCACCCGCCCGCGTAGAAGAAGAAAAAGGGCGCGGATATTATCATTTCCTTTGTGTGTTTACATCTGTAAAGACCACAAAATGGCTCCTACAAAGCGACAGGGATCCGGTTCATGAAAAGACGCAATCTCTCCATCCGCACACGGATTACTATTTCACAGCAACTGATATTCCTGTGAACCGCACTGTGGATACAACGGGAGCACGTACGGTGAATATTCGCACCACAGGGAATGAGAAGTCATCCTTCACTGTGGTTCTAGCTTGCCATGCTAATGGCCAGAAACTTCCACCCATGGTGATATTCAAAAGGAAGACCTTGCCAAAAGAGACCTTTCCAGCCGGCGTCATCATAAAAGCTAACTCGAAGGGATGGATGAAGAAAAGATGAGCGAGTGGTTAAGGTAAGTTTAAGTTTACGCGAAGAGGCCGGGTGGCTTTTTTCACGCAGCTCTGTCCATGTTGATATACGTATGTTTGTGATTGCACATTTGCGTACATTTTGGGAGTGAACAGAGTTCTTAGAACGCTGGTTTTTAATATATTATTAAAGTTTGACTGACCTATCCGACTGTTTTTTTGACATTCCTTTAGCGCAGTTAGATGCGGCTTACAACACGGGGCGGCTTATAGGTGGACAAAGTTTTGAAATATGCCGTTCATTGAAGGCGCGGCTTTTAACCCAGGGCGCCTTATGGTGCGGAAAATACGGTAACACAAGACTAGAAAACTGTGTGCGGGATCTCACTAAAAGTCTACGTACCAAATAACGGATCCTCCATTCCAACGAATGCTTGTTTTTTTACGGATCAAACACTTGGCGTGGAAAATAGCAGACGTGGTAAAGACGTTCACTCAGTTGTAAGAATAATAAAACAGATAGCAGACATGACACAACATTTTAGTGCTTTCTTTTTCTTTCTTTCTTTCTTTAGTTTATTTATCTATTTTTATTTATTTAATTTATTTATTTATTTAATTTTTCTTTCTTTATTTGTTATTTTCTTTCTTTCTTGGGGCGGTATAGCTCGGTTGGTAGAGTGGCCGTGCCAGCAACTTGAGGGTTCCAGGTTCGATCCTCGCCTCTGCCATCCTAGTCACTGCCGTTGTGTCCTTGGGCAAGACACTTTACCCACCTGCTCCCAGTGCCACCCACACTGCTTTAAATGTCACTTAGATATTGGCTTTCACTATGTAAAGCGCTTTGAGTCACTAGAGAAAAGCGCTATATAAATATAATTCACTTCACTTTCTTTCTTTCTTTTAATTTCTTTCTTTCTTTCTTTAGTTTATTTGGAAAATAGCGGACGTGTTAAAGATGTTCATTCAGTTGTAGGAAAAATAAAAGAGATAGCAGACATAACACAACATTTTAGTGGTTTCTTTTTCTTTATTTCTTTCTTTAGTTTATGTATTTCTTTTTATTTATTTATTTATTTATTTTAATTGTATTTATTTATTTTAATTGTATTTATTTATTTTACTTCTTTTATTTATTTATTTTATTTCGTTTATTTATTTTTCTTTTATTTATTTATTCATTTTTCTTTCTTTCTTTTTTCCTTTAGTTTATTTGGAAAATAGCGGACGTGTTAAAGACGTTCATTCAGTTGTAGGAAAAATAAAAGAGATAGCAGACATAACACAACATTTTAGTGGTTTCTTTTTCTTTATTTCTTTCTTTAGTTTATGTATTTCTTTTTATTTATTTATTTTAATTGTATTTATTTATTTTAATTGTATTTATTTATTTTTACTTCTTTTATTTATTTATTTTATTTCGTTTATTTATTTTTCTTTTATTTATTTATTCATTTTTCTTTCTTTCTTTTTTCCTTTAGTGTATTTGGAAAATAGCGGACGTGTTAAAGACGTTCATTCAGTTGTAGGAAAAATAAAAGAGATAGCAGACATAACACAACATTTTAGTGGTTTCTTTTTCTTTATTTCTTTCTTTAGTTTATGTATTTCTTTTTATTTATTTATTTATTTTAATTGTATTTATTTATTTTACTTCTTTTATTTATTTCTTTTATTTCGTTTATTTATTTTTCTTTTATCTATTTATTCATTTTTCTTTCTTTCTTTTTTCCTTTAGTTTATTTGGAAAATAGCGGACGTGTTAAAGACGTTCATTCAGTTGTAGGAAAAATAAAAGAGATAACAGACATAACACAACATTTTAGTGGTTTCTTTTTCTTTATTTCTTTCTTTAGTTTATGTATTTCTTTTTATTTATTTATTTATTTATTTATTTTAATTGTATTTATTTATTTTACTTCTTTTATTTATTTCTTTTATTTCTTTTATTTATTTTTTCTTTTATTTATTTATTAATTTTTCTTTCTTTCTTTTTTTATTTAGTTTATTTGGAAAATAGCGGACGTGGTAAAGACGTTCATTCAGTTGTAGGAAAAATACAACAGATAGCAGACATGACAACATTTGAGTGGTTTCTTTCTTTAGTTTATTTGGAACAGAACAGCATAATACATCACACAATTTCATGTCATTTCACTTGACATCATGTCTGAAAAGGAGTAGGAAGAAGCAGAGCTTATTTAATCCTACCCCTTTCCCACTTCAGAGCGTTTACAAATATATACATTTATTTACTGACCTTTTTATAGTAAAATGACATCCGTGAATGAGTAATACAACAGTTTGGTAATATGTACTGAAGTCAGTCATTATTAACATGCTGAGATGAAGAATATCTTTTCAATAAGGTTGAAAGTATTTCTCATAATTATTCTTTGTACTTTGTAAGCACTTTTATTTTGAACAACCTCTTAATTAAAGTGGATCATATCAGCTTTACTTCATCCATTCCATCATTTCATTCCACATACTGATATGCTAAAGGTTCTAAGTGTTGTACGTGCATACAAATGTTTGAAATTACATTTTCCTCTAAGGTTAAATTTCTCCTCTTTAGTTGAGAAGAATAGTTGTACATTATTAGGTAGCGGGTCATAGTTTGCTTTGTACATCATTTTAGCTGTTTGCAATTTTACCAAATCATCCAACTTTAATATTTTTGACTCAATAAATAAAGTGTTTGTATGTTCTCTATATCCAACATTATGTATCAGTCTAGTTGACTATAGTTTTTAAAATATAGTGGGCGTGGCTTTTATACCGGTGCGCTCTATAGTCCAGTTTCTCTTAAAGCCAGAAAGTTACTATTTGAAATGACTATAGTTTTTTTTTAGTTTTTTTATTTGATTTGATTTTTGATTTGAAATGACTATAGTTTTTTGATTTTTTTGACTATAGTTTTTAAAAATATAGTGGGTGTGGCTTATATACCGGTGCGCTCTATAGTCCAGTGTTTCTTAAAGCCAGAAAGTTACTATTTGAAATGACTATAGTTTGTTTTTGTTTTTTTATTTGATTTGATTTTTGATTTGAAATGACTATAGTTTTTTGATTTTTTTTGACTATAGTTTTTAAAAATATAGTGGGTGTGGCTTATATACCGGTGCGCTCTATAGTCCAGTTTCTCTTAAAGCCAGAAAGTTACTATTTGAAATGACTATAGTTTTTTTTTAGTTTTTTTATTTGATTTGATTTTTGATTTGAAATGACTATAGTTTTTTGATTTTTTTGACTATAGTTTTTAAAAATATAGTGGGTGTGGCTTATATACCGGTGCGCTCTATAGTCCAGTTTCTCTTAAAGCCAGAAAGTTACTATTTGAAATGACTATAGTTTGTTTTTAGTTTTTTTATTTGATTTGATTTTTGATTTGAAATGACTATAGTTTTTTGATTTTTTTGACTATAGTTTTTTAAAAATATAGTGGGTGTGGCTTATATACCGGTGCGCTCTATAGTCCAGTGTTTCTTAAAGCCAGAAAGTTACTATTTGAAATGACTATAGTTTGTTTTTGTTTTTTTATTTGATTTGATTTTTGATTTGAAATGACTATAGTTTTTTTAGTTTTTTTGACTATAGTTTTTAAAAATATAGTGGGTGTGGCTTATATACCGGTGCACTCTAGTCCAGTTTCTCTTAAAGCCAGAAATTTACTATTTGAAATGACTATAGTTTGTTTTTGTTTTTTTATTTGATTTGATTTTTGATTTGAAATGACTATGGTTTTTTTAGTTTTTTGACTATAGTTTTTAAAAATATAGTGGGTGTGGCTTATATACCGGTGCGCTCTATAGTCCAGTTTCTCTTAAAGCCAGAAAGTTACTATTTGAAATGACTATAGTTTGTTTTTGTTTTTTTATTTGATTTGATTTTTGATTTGAAATGACTATAGTTTTTTTATTTTTTTGACTATAGTTTTTAAAAATATAGTGGGTGTGGCTTATATACCGGTGCGCTCTATAGTCCAGTTTCTCTTAAAGCCAGAAAGTTACTATTTGAAATGACTATAGTTTTTTTTGTATTTTTTTTTTATTTGATTTGATTTTTTTTGTATTTTTTTTTTTTTTAAATGACTATAGTTTTTTTTTTGGACTATAGTTTTTTATCTTTTTTGGATCCATATAAATGTGTGGTATCATCCAAAACTAATGTCAAGTTTTCTCTCTATAGTCCAGTTTCTCTTAAAGCCAGAAAGTTACTATTTGAAATGACTATAGTTTTTTTTTTAGTTTTTTTTATTTGATTTGATTTTTTTTGTATTTTTTTTTTTTTTAAATGACTATAGTTTTTTTTTTGGACTATAGTTTTTTATCTTTTTTGGATCCATACCTAAATGTGTGGTATCATCCAAAACTAATGTCAAGTTTTCTCTCTATAGTCCAGTTTCTCTTAAAGCCAGAAAGTTACTATTTGAAATGACTATGGTTTTTTTTTTATTCTATTTGATTTTATTTATTTATTTTTTATTTTTTTTAAATGACTATAGTTTTTTTTTTGGACTATAGTTTTTGATCTTATTTGTAACACAGTTAACAAATGTAGCACACATTTGTAGTTATTTCCCCATATTTCTACACAATAACTCAGATATGTGACACTAGTGAGCAGTAGAGAATATGAAGTGATTTTTGGCCCAGGACGTATTTTGCTTTATTCATTATTGAAATGTTTCTTGCCACCTTATGTTGTATATTTTGTATATGAGATTTCCAGTTCATTTTATCATCTATTAATACTCCCAAAAATCTGGTTTCGTGCACCCTTTCAATGTCTACTCCGTCTATTTGTATTTGTGTGTAATTTAATCCTTAAATAAAATAGACAACTTGTCTTTTAGTAGTAAGTAAACAAACAAAGACTCCTAATTAGTCTATGCAGTAACATATTGTGTCATTTATACATCTATTATTTTGTACACATTATGAGGGACAAACTGTAAAAATTTATTATTAATCTACTTGTTCATTTACTGTTAATATCTGCTTATTTTCTGTTTTAACATGTTCTATCTACACTTCTGTTAAAATGTAATAATCACTTATTCTTCTCTTCTTTGATACTTGACATTAGTTTTGGATGATACCACACATTTAGGTATGGATGCGATACCAAGTAGTTACAGGATCATACATTGGTCATATTCAAAGTCCTCATGTGTCCAACATAATATGATTTTTTTTTAAAAGAAAAAAATATTTTGTAATGCTAAAAAAATATCGATGTAATCATAATAGTACCGACTAGATACGCTATTATACTTGGTATCATTACAGTGGATGTCAGGTGTAGATCCACCCATGGCATTTGTTTACATTCAGGGGTGATAGCTTTTGTTAGCGGTTAGCTAGTGTATCCTTTATTTACTTTATTTAGCCATTGTATTTATTGTTTTGGTTGTGTATATTTGAGGGTTATATAACCTATTGCATTGCTTTTGGTTTGGATTATTAATCAAGAGCAAAATTCTGCTAACAGAGTATATATATTGTTGTTATGTATTGTTTCTTTATGTGAATATTTAAAAGTTTCAATTCCAATTCCAATGTTAAATACACCAGAAAGTTTATTGCATTTGAAAGGGTATACTTGCATTAATATTATGTATTATTATTTCAACACTGGTTAATTTCGTCTGAAAATAATAATGTTGACAATAATATCGTTTATCGGCAATAATTCTTAGGTCAATATAACGTTAAGCAAATTGTGTTGCCAGGCCAGAACTATTTATTGGTTGATACCAGGCCAGGACTATTTATTGGCTTTTTCCATCCATCCATTTTCTACCGCTTGTTTAATTTGTTTTAACTGATTTTTTTGTGGACTTTTTGTATCTGCAACCACATCATTTCCCCATAGTGGAATGCATTTAAAACATCCTAGAATTGGCCTTCATTCTGCTAGAAGAGATGCACACCTGATCTAAGACCAGCATGACTAACATGCAGCATCCCTGCTTGCCACTTTTAACACAAAAGGGAGGCTTAAAAGTCATAAATCACGAAGATGTTGTCAACTTTAGTGCACTAAACATGTCTGGAATGGCCAATAAAGGAGAAGAGAGTCGAGGCCATTTATTACAACACCACTCAGGGAATAAGCGGTAGAAATGGATGGATGATGGGCACTCAGGTTTTACCCTGACTTCTGACTTACAGGTAACACGTTGAGAAAATGTGAAATATTCTAAATAAACACATATTTAGCAAGTGTAACAATAATACACTTTAACGAAAATTGACGTAATACACATATATTACAGAAAATATGTAAACAAACAATATTTTAAAAACTTTGCTAGCAAAAAAAACAACTTATTTTTAAGCTAACAAGTATGACTTACTTCTGTGTCTTCCAGCAGTCCAAGGTTGTTTAGCCACACCGGGCCTCCGAATAATGGCTCTCCCAGCCGACTTTAGTGCGTCCATTTCGGCGTAAGAAGTGCTGAAAGTCCGTAGAAGTTTGCTGAATGTTTGTTGTCTTAATTGTTGAATATCTTGTGGTGCGTTTAGGTGCTGCCAGAAATGTGACTGTTAGCTTATTAAGAAGCGTTTGCCTGTGCTGTTGTGGTGCGTTCAGGTGCTGCCAGAAATGTGATTGTTAGCTTATTATGAAGCATTTGCCTGTCTTGTGGTGCGTTCAGGTGCTGCCAGAAATGTGACTGTTAGCTTATTAGGAAGCGTTTGCCTGTCTTGTAGTGGTGCGTTCAGATGCTGCCAGAAATGTGACTGTTAGCTTATTATGAAGCGTTTGCCTGTGCTGTTGTGGTGCGTTCAAGTGCTGCCAGAAATGTGATTGTTAGCTTATTATGAAGCATTTGCCTGTCTTGTGGTGCGTTCAGGTGCTGCCAGAAATGTGACTGTTAGCTTATTAGGAAGCGTTTGCCTGTCTTGTAGTGGTGCGTTCAGATGCTGCCAGAAATGTGACTGTTAGCTTATTAAGAAGCGTTTGCCTGTGCTGTTGTGGTGCGTTCAGGTGCTGCCAGAAATGTGACTGTTAGCTTATTATGAAGCGTTTGCCTGTCTTGTTGTGGTGCGTTCAGGTGCTGCCAGAAATGTGACTGTTAGCTTATTAGGAAGCGTTTGCCTGTGCTGTTGTGGTGCGTTCAAGTGCTGCCAGAAATGTTATCGTCAGCTTATTAAGAAGCGTTTACCTGTGCTGCCGTGGTGCGTTCAGGTGCTGTCAGAACTCTTGAAGTCCAGTGAAATAACCCAGCGCAGCAGTAAGTAATCGCTCAAAGGAGTTTGCTTTTATGTCGAAATATTGTTTGAAAAGCTACCAGTTTATTCACGCGTTCATATTGTTTGACAGTTTTGTCCAAAAATCGACAGTTAATTGCGGACGTTCTCTGATAACTTCATGACACCTGCTTACAAGTGAACGCAACATCCGCATCAGCCAAACGCACGGGTGTGCAACATGCGGCACGGGGACACATTTTTATAGAAAATAATATTACAAAACAAACATTAAAAAGTGGAATAAAATAGCAAAGCGGTGTAATGTAACACACAAATGTTGTAATATTGACACTACACAAAGCTGTCATATGTAGGGAGTTTTTTTTGGGTTTTTTTACTTTAAAACTGCGCTAAAATAATAAAAACGTATCATTTAGACTCATGAATTGTTTTTAAAACTTTTATGAATCGGGGCCTTTTGGATCGTCGAGACCTTTAGTCTTATGATTTTTTTTATTTTTATCCATCCATCCATTTTCTACCGCTTGTCCCTTTCGGGGTCGCGGGGGGTGCTGGAGCCTATCTCAGCTTCATTCGGGCGGAAGGCGGCGTACACCCTGGACAAGTCGCCACCTCATCACAGCTACTTGGTTAGACAACATACACTCTTAAAACGAATGTGTTGGAAATAACACAATTTGTGTTCTTTTTTTACACATCTCCATGTCAGGCCGCCTTATAGTCCTTATAGTCCTTATAGTTCACCAAACCCTTTTAAGTAACGGTTCTGTAGTTAACATGGGCGTCGATTGTGTCATATCTTAATAGCTTTTTCAGCCAACCCTTTTAAGTTACGGTTCTGTAGTTAACATGGGCGCCGATTGCGTCATATCTTAATAGCTGTTCAGCCAACCCTTTTAAGTTACGGTTCTGTAGTTAACATGGGCGCCAATTGCGTCGTACCTTAATAGCTGTTAAGCCAACCCTTTTAAGTTACGGTTCTGTAGTTAACATGGGCGTTGATTGCGTCGTACCTTAATAGCTTTTTCAGCCAACCCTTTTAAGTTACGGTTCTGTAGTTAACATGGGCGCCGATTGCGTCGTACCTTAATAGCTGTTCAGCCAACCCTTTTAAGTTACGGTTCTGGAGTTAACATGGGCGCCGATTGCGTTGTACGTTAATAGCTGTTCAGCAAACCCTTTTAAGTTACGGTTCTGTAGTTAACATGGACGCCGATTGCGTCGTACCTTAATAGCTGTCCAGCCAACTCTTTTAAGTTACGGTTCTGTAGTTAACATGGGCGCCGATTGCATCATACCTTAAAATCTTTTTCAGCCAACCCTTTCAAGTTACGGTTCTGTAGTTAACATGGGCGCCCATTGCGTCGTACCTTAATAGCTGTTCAGCCAACCTTTTTAAGCTACGGTTCTGTAGTTAACATTAGCGCCGATTGCGTCGTGTCTTAATAGCTGTTCAGCCAACCCTTTTAAGTTACGGTTCCGTAATTAACATGGGCGCCAATTGCGTCGTACCTTAATAGCTGTTAAGCCAACCCTTTTAAGTTACGGTTCTGTAGTTAACATGGGCGTCGATTGCGTCGTATCTTAATAGCTGTTCAGCCAACCCTTTTAAGTTATGGTTCTGTAGTTAACATGGGCGCCAATTGCGTCGTACCTTAATAGCTGTTAAGCCAACCCTTTTAAGTTACGGTTCTGTAGTTAACATGGGCGTCGATTGCGTCGTACCTTAATAGCTTTTTCAGCCAACCCTTTTAAGTTACGGTTCTGTAGTTAACATGGGCGTCAATTGCGTCGTACCTTAATAGCTGTTCAGCCAACCCTTTTATGTTACGGTTCTGTAGTTAACATGGGCGTCAATTGCGTCGTACCTTAATAGCTTTTTCAGCCAACCCTTTTAAGTTATGGTTCTGTAGTTAACATGGGCGCCGATTGCGTCGTATCTTAATAGCTGTTCAGCCAACCCTTTTAAGTTACGGTTCTGTAATTAACATGGGCGCCAATTGCGTCGTACCTAAATAGGTGTTAAGCCAACCCTTTTAAGCTACGGTTCTGTAGTTAACATGGGCGCCGATTGCGTCGTATCTTAATAGCTGTTCAGCCAACCCTTTTAAGTTACGGTTTTGTAGTCAACATGGGCGCCAATTGCGTCGTACCTTAATAGCTGTTAAGCCAACCCTTTTAAGTTACGGTTCTGTAGTTAACATGGGCGTCGATTGCGTCGTACCTTAATAGCTTTTTCAGCCAACCCTTTTAAGTTACGGTTTTGTAGTTAACATGGGCGCCAATTGCGTCGTACCTTAATAGCTGTTAAGCCAACCCTTTTAAGTTACGGTTCTGTAGTTAACATGGGCGTCGATTGCGTCGTATCTTAATAGCTGTTCAGCCAACCCTTTTAAGTTATGGTTCTGTAGTTAACATGGGCGCCAATTGCGTCGTACCTTAATAGCTGTTAAGCCAACCCTTTTAAGTTACGGTTCTGTAGTTAACATGGGCGTCGATTGCGTCGTACCTTAATAGCTTTTTCAGCCAACCCTTTTAAGTTACGGTTCTGTAGTTAACATGGGCGTCAATTGCGTCGTACCTTAATAGCTGTTCAGCCAACCCTTTTATGTTACGGTTCTGTAGTTAACATGGGCGTCAATTGCGTCGTACCTTAATAGCTTTTTCAGCCAACCCTTTTAAGTTATGGTTCTGTAGTTAACATGGGCGCCGATTGCGTCGTATCTTAATAGCTGTTCAGCCAACCCTTTTAAGTTACGGTTCTGTAATTAACATGGGCGCCAATTGCGTCGTACCTAAATAGGTGTTAAGCCAACCCTTTTAAGCTACGGTTCTGTAGTTAACATGGGCGCCGATTGCGTCGTATCTTAATAGCTGTTCAGCCAACCCTTTTAAGTTACGGTTTTGTAGTCAACATGGGCGCCAATTGCGTCGTACCTTAATAGCTGTTAAGCCAACCCTTTTAAGTTACGGTTCTGTAGTTAACATGGGCGTCGATTGCGTCGTACCTTAATAGCTTTTTCAGCCAACCCTTTTAAGTTACGGTTTTGTAGTTAACATGGGCGCCGATTGCGTCGTACCTTAATAGCTGTTCAGCCAACCCTTTTAAGTTACGGTTCTGGAGTTAACATGGGCGCCGATTGCGTTGTACCTTAATAGCTGTTCAGCAAACCCTTTTAAGTTACGGTTCTGTAGTTAACATGGACGCCGATTGCGTCGTACCTTAATAGCTGTCCAGCCAACTCTTTTAAGTTACGGTTCTGTAGTTAACATGGGCGCCGATTGCATCATACCTTAAAATCTTTTTCAGCCAACCCTTTCAAGCTACGGTTCTGTAGTTAACATGGGCGCCCATTGCGTCGTTCCTTAATAGCTGTTCAGCCAACCCTTTTAAGCTACGGTTCTGTAGTTAACATGGGCGTCGATTGCGTCGTACCTTAATAGCTTTTTCAGCCAACCCTTTTAAGTTACGGTTCTGTAGTTAACATGGGCGCCGATTGCGTCGTACCTTAATAGCTGTTCAGCCAACCCTTTTAAGTTACGGTTCTGGAGTTAACATGGGCGCCGATTGCGTTGTACCTTAATAGCTGTTCAGCAAACCCTTTTAAGTTACGGTTCTGTAGTTAACATGGACGCCGATTGCGTCGTACCTTAATAGCTGTCCAGCCAACTCTTTTAAGTTACGGTTCTGTAGTTAACATGGGCGCCGATTGCATCATACCTTAAAATCTTTTTCAGCCAACCCTTTCAAGCTACGGTTCTGTAGTTAACATGGGCGCCCATTGCGTCGTTCCTTAATAGCTGTTCAGCCAACCCTTTTAAGCTACGGTTCTGTAGTTAACATGGGCGCCGATTGCGTCGTATCTTAATAGCTGTTCAGCCAACCCTTTTAAGTTACGGTTTTGTAGTCAACATGGGCGCCAATTGCGTCGTACCTTAATAGCTGTTAAGCCAACCCTTTTAAGTTACGGTTCTGTAGTTAACATGGGCGTCGATTGCGTCGTACCTTAATAGCTTTTTCTGCCAACCCTTTTAAGTTACGGTTCTGTAGTTAACATGGGCGCCGATTGCGTCGTACCTTAATAGCTGTTCAGCCAACCCTTTTAAGTTACGGTTCTGGAGTTAACATGGGCGCCGATTGCGTTGTACCTTAATAGCTGTTCAGCAAACCCTTTTAAGTTACGGTTCTGTAGTTAACATGGACGCCGATTGCGTCGTACCTTAATAGCTGTCCAGCCAACTCTTATAAGTTACGGTTCTGTAGTTAACATGGGCGCCGATTGCATCATACCTTAAAATCTTTTTCAGCCAACCCTTTCAAGCTACGGTTCTGTAGTTAACATGGGCGCCCATTGCGTCGTTCCTTAATAGCTGTTCAGCCAACCCTTTTAAGCTACGGTTCTGTAGTTAACATGGGCGCTGATTGCGTCGTACCTTAATAGCTGTTTAGCCAACCCTTTTAAGTTACGGTTCTGTAGTTAACATGGGCGTCGATTGTGTCGTACCTTAATAGCTGTTCAGCCAACCCTTTTAAGTTACGGTTCTGTAATTAACATGGGAGCCGATTGCGTCGTACCTTAATAGCTGTTCATCCAACCCTTTTAAGTTACGGTTCTGTAGTTAACATGGGCGCCGATTGCGTCGTACCTTAATAGTTGTTCAGCCAACCCTTTTAAGTTACGGTTCTGTAGTTAACATGGGTGCCGATTGCGTCGTACCTTAATAGCTTTTTCAGTCAACCCTTTTAAGTTAGGGTTATGTAGTTAACATGGGCGCCGATTGCGTCGTACCTGAATAGCTGTTTAGCCAACCCTTTTAAGTTACGGTTCTGTAGTTAACATGGGCGCCGATTGCGTCGTACCTTAATAGCTGTTTAGCCAACCTTTTTAGGTTACGGTTGCATTATACTTTATAGCAAGTTATATGACTCTGAGTCATACGTTGGCCTATGTCATGTTATATGAATAGCACTAGTTTTACATTAGTGCTAATCTACTTCTAGTTTAGTTCTGGTGTAGAACTTTTTAAAAAAGTGTCCAGAACTTTATTCATCATGATTTATTTATTTTTTTATGTTTCTAGTTTATTCCAAGAGTTAAGACCAAATGTAGTCTTTGGTCATCTGTGGGTTAGCAATTGGTGGTACTTGGGACCTATTATTTTCTGGATGTACCGAAAAGTCCGGACAATAAGCCACTACTTTTTCCCTATGCTTTGAACCCTGCGGCTTTGGATTTTTCTTCACTTACAGCCATAAAGCAAATAGTTTTTATTCAACACATGCAAAGACAATTGAATGGTGTGTTATTGTTTGTGCTGTGGCGCCACCTCCTAGTCGAGTTCGCCCACTGCAGGTGCGGCTACTGTCGCTGAATGTGAATTCCCACTGTTTAAAGCTTTGAACCGGAAGTAGAAACTCTGTAGGAGTGTTTTCATGCATATTTGTACATGCTATCATAAGGAAGCGAGCGTTGTTACTCATTATCTAATATGCTAACATGTTTACGAGTGTCCGTGTCAGTATTAATAACTTACAACTGCATTCTTATTGTATTGTTTTAGTTTCATAAATTCACAAAAACGTCTCCATGGAGTTATTGAGTCTGTTTAGCTAATTAGAGAGCTAGATTCTGCAGCTCGTGGGTCCATGACCATGACTTCTGTTTTGTTTGATCAGCCGTTTTTTCGCCGTGTTACAGACACCGTTTGGAAACAATTAAGATATGTAAATAAATATTTACACAATATTTGTGTGAATAACTCATTTCACAACATATACATCTGCGGCTTATATTCAGGTGCGGCTAATATTTGGGAAAACAAAATAATATTTGTGCTGAAAACAAAGTTTCGTTGTACTTGTGCAATGACAATAAAGACCTATCTGATCTGAACATCCTAACATGTAGAGGGCATGGCTTATACTGTATATTGTAGTCCAGAAAATACGGTAGTAGGTGTGAAAAGTTTGAGAACCACTGGTGTTTAGAGGCCATTCTGGTATATAATGAAGTTCTGTATTACTTTGGTACTGCTATGTTACTGCTTTCACTGAGAAGATCAATTGTTTACCTGATGCTACCAGAAAGCTAAATTAAAGGAGTATAGTATTGACTCACCCTTCTTAATAAACGTGCCAAAATGGTCAAAGCCCCCTTCAGTTTCAGCCACTCTAATGTATCTCTGGGTTTGACCAAATTTTACAGGAACCAACATTGCACTATGAAAGAAAAGCAGAAAGCACATGTGTTTGATTATTAACAGTGAAAATGTTTTAATGTATTTAGATCAGAAGATACTCCTCACGAGTTCCAATTATAATGAGCAGTCGTTGAATTGCACATATTTATTTCCAATATTGTCTTTACCAGTGACGTGCGGTGAGGTTGATGGCTGGTGAGGCACTGACTTCATCACAGTCAGATTTACAAACATATGAACCCTAAAGAGTATCTTATTCACCATTTGATTGGCAGCAGTTAACGGGTTATGTTTAAAAGCTCATACCAGCATTCTTCCCTGCTTGGCACTCAGCATCAAGGCTTGGAATTGGGGGTTAAATCACCAAAAATGATTCCCGGGCGCGGCGCCGCTGCTGCCCACTGCTCCCCTCACCTCCCAGGGGGTTAGCAAGGGGATGGGTCAAATGCAGAGGACAAATTTCACCACACCTAGTGTGTGTGTGACAATCATTGCTACTTTAACTTAACTTTAACTTTACACATACAAACTGTAGCACACAAAAAAGCACATTTAATAAAAAAAACGTTATTATGGTCTTACCTTTACTTAGAAATTGTCATGTCTGTATTATCATGTTTTGTTTTAAGTCATGTTTTGTTTAGTTTCTGTCTTTTTCACTCCCTTGTCTGGTCACCATAGCAACCATTGGTTTTCGCCTGTCACGTCACGCACCTGTTTCACGTTTTGAGTCACGCACCTGCTTTCACTAATCATGTCCATAGTATTTAAGTTCAGTGTTTTTCAGTTTGTCTTTCTGACGACCTCACACCCCATATATGCTTCTGCACACCCTTATGATCCTTGCTGCTCTTTTTTCATGCCGGTTCCATGCCAAGTAAGTTTTTGTTTTTCAAGCCACAGTTAATGTTTTTGTTTAATTGTTCATAGTTTATTCTCCGCCACTGTGCGCGCTTTTTGTTTGATCATTTTTTTGTATTTATAGTTAGTTCTAGTGTTTCAATAAAAAATGTACCTTAATTCCCGTCTCGCCCGTGCCAACTTTCCGTTGCATCTCGGAAAAGCAAACTCCCCAGACCAAGTCCTGACATAAATGAAGTCCATGCGCCGCTGTTGTGCCGGATAATGCACCCCCGCCGTAGAATGCACCCCCTGACGGGAGTGATATATCAACCAAAGCCCACACTTAAAGTTTCCACGTGCAAGATTGAATCTATTTATAAAAGTTATTTAATAAGAAGCCAAAAGTGCAAAAACAATAATGTTCGTGTTGGAGGAGTTGTGAATGAATGAAATATGAAATCCAGCACGGATTTCATATTTCATTAATTCACAACTCCTCCAACACCTCTGTTTGCTGAATGTATAGATCAAGTACAAATCTGACAAATAGGAATGAGTTTGGACAACTACACGCACACGTCAAGAAATGCAGTGTACCTCGCATCGAGGATGCCCTCGTACTCTGCCAGCTGTCGCATGAAACTTGCGTTCGGTCGTGTGATGCTCCTCTTTTCCTTGACAAAGTCGTATGCCTTCTCTAGTGACCAGCCGAACTCTTTCATTGCATAAGCAATGACTGTGGAGGCGGATCGGCTGATGCCCATCCGTGCTGCAGTCTGCAGGTGTACCTAATGTTGTGGCCCAGCAGTCATTCACAACTCCTTCAACACGAACATTATTCTTTTTGCACTTTTTGGCTTCTTATTAAATAACTTTTTTAAATAGATTCAATCTTGCACGTGCTGAACACCCTCTCTGATGATGCATTGCTGTGTGGCACGCACAAAAGTGCTTTCATCAAATGCACTAGATGGCAGTATTGTCCTGTTTAAGAGTGTCACAACATAGCTGTTTACGGCAGACAAACTGCTTTACGGTAGACGAAAACGTGACTGCTGTTGTTGTGTGTTGTTATCGCGCTGGGAGGACGTTAATGAAACTGCCTAACAATAAACCCACATAAGAAACCAAGAACTCGCCCTCCATCATTCTACAGTTATAACGTGATTGGGCAGGCACGCCGTTTATATTGTGGGAAAGCAGACTCAGGTCCGCAGACTCCGCATGGACCTGAGTCCGCCTGAATTTCGGGAGATTTTCGGGAGATAATTTGTCCCGGGAGGTTTTCGGGAGAGGCGCTGAATTTCGGGAGTCTCCCGGAAAATCCGGGAGGGTTGGCAAGTATGCTCTAGAAAGAAGTTCCGCAACCGCCGAAACAGAACCTCCAGGTTCTGTAACAGCTTCTTCCCTCAGGCCATAAGACTCTTGAACGCATCATAATTAAATTATCCCCTCAACTCCCCCCAAAATGGATTAACTCGCTGGAATAAAAAAGACAATATAACATACATCCATAAACGTGGATGCCAGTGACGTGCGGGGCCTCACCTGCCATCATGGAAAGAAAACAAATGTAAAAAGAAAAAAAATTAATTAAATTGTTATATGTATTCAGTGATTATACTAAAAAGTTATTTTCCATTTAACTTCACCAGTTTTAGATAATTTTTATTCAAAATCGCTGAATTTTCACATTTGCCGTTCAAATACTGAGAAGAGACGGTGCGGTGAACAGCAGCCAGTTGAGGCACGTCACTCAGTGCCTCAACATGGATTGCGCAATGACTCGGCTAACTGCTGGCCTGCTGTGCAGTGAGACTGTATTGCTATATGAATTATATTATAAATTTCCATAGTTTAGTTAGCTGAGGTATATAATGTACAGTGTATTTTGTCAACAACTGTATGTGTGTAACGTATTTGCTGAGCAATCATAAAACTGCTGCGAAGACGCACTGGCTGATGCTCGCAGTAATCCCGCCTCCTGGTGCCGGTTAACGCACCCCCCGACGGGAGCGCCACACCAACCAAAGCCACACCCAAACCCTCCACGTGCAAGACCGAATCCACCCAAAAAAACTTAAGAAGCCAAAAAGTGCAAAAACAACAATGCTCGCGCCGGAGGAGCCGTGAACGACTGCAGGGACACATCATTAGGTACACCTGCAGACTGCAGCACAGATTTCATATTTCATTCATTCACAACTCCTCCAACACCAACACCACTGTTCCCGCACTTATAAGTAAAGGTAAGACCATAATAACGTTTTTTTAAATTAAATGTGCTTTTTTGTGTGCTACAGTTTGTATGTGTAACGTTAAAGTTAAGTTAAAGTTCCAATGATTGTCACACACACACTAGGTGTAATGAAATTTGTCCTCTGCATTTGACCCATCCCCTTGATCACCCCCTGGGATGTGAGGGGAGCAGTGGGCAGCAGCGGCGCTGCGCCCGGGAATAATTTTTGGTGATTTAACCCCCAATTCCAAGCCTTGATGCTGAGTGCCAAGCAGGGAAGAATGCTGGTATGAGCTTTTAAACATAACCCGTTAACTGCTGCCAATCAAATGGTGAATAAGATACTCTTTAGGGTTCATATGTTTGTAAATCTGACTGTGATGAAGTCAGTGCCTCACCAGCCATCAACCTCACCGCACGTGACTGGTGGATGCATATGAAAAAGTGCAATATATTTATCTGTACAGTAACCTATTTATTTATTTATATATATTTATTTTATATATATATTTATATATTATTTATATATATTTATTTATTTATATCTGCACCTTATTGCTTTTTTTATCCTACACTACCATGAGCTTATGTAATAAATTCCGTTCTTATCTGTGCCGTAAAGTTCAAATTTGAATGACAATAAAAAGGAAGTCTAAGTCTAAGTCTGATACAGGTAATGGCCACATAGATCCACGAAAAGGCAAACGTGCTTAAAACGTGGAGTTTGATGTAGCGGACTTTTTTTGTTTTTGTTTTTTCAAACACTATGGCTTTCCAGCTGATTGACCAAAGCTCATGACACAATGTTGTGTAGAATGTGTGTGTAACTTTCCCCTCAGGAAAATCCTGTGACTTAACACAACATTTGTTGAAATCATCCTGACACAAAACATGTGTTGATTCCCAACACACTCGTTTTAAGAGTGCACTATCGATATTCTACTGCCATCTAACGTCTTGGAAGTGCAACTGCACTGCAAATGAGACTCAAATGCAGTGGTTCCTAACCTTGTTGGAGGTAGCGAACCCCACCAGTTTCATATGAGCAGGCCCCTAACCAATCTGGCGCCCTAGGCAAGATTTTAGGTGGCGCCCCCCCACATCGGCAGTGAAGTGTATATACTCACAAGAAACCGAATAGCTTTGTCTTTGACCTTTTTTTTTTTACTTACAACTATACCTAATATATAAAGGGGTGGAAAAGTGACTATTACCTGCAGGGCAAACATTAGCTAACCAGAAGGCAATAACAATGTAAACAAAAAACACCTGGTTAAAATATCTAATACAAATGTCCCAGAGGAATGTAAGGTGGGAGTACTGTAATTACCTAACGTTAATTATTATTTTCCATAACAATTTAGCCCCCTCCACAATATTAACCCGACGTTAAAACAGAACTAGCTATTTATTGATTAGCAATTGCCGACTCATGTAACATTAGCTTAATGCTAAAAAGCCAGGTTACTATCACATTCTGTAACAGACAAATAATTTCATGTAGGCTAACGTTACCTACTTGCTACCTCTGTCTTTTCTCGTTTCTCCTCCTATTCTTTTCTCTTTTTTCTTCCCTGGGCACCTGACAGTTTTGGCCGTTTTGACATCTTGTGTTGATTTTTTGATGTGGTGACGTCCAAAAAGAGTCATGATACGGGAAGGGAGGGGGCGCACCGTGCGGGGGGGGGGGGGGGGGGGGGATGTTGTAACAAATAATAATTCTATTAAATAGGCTTTACTTTGCATTTTAATTAACGTGGGATTATTTTTTGTATTTAGAAATAATAGTACCAACTTTTTTTCTCTTTTTTTTTTTTTCTCTCCAACATTTGTGGCACTTGCGTGGCGCCCCCTGATGGACGGCGCCCTTAGCATTTGCCTATACGGCCTATGCCACGGGCCGGCCCTGCATATGAGCATTCACCCAACTCTTCTTTAGTGAAAAATAAAATGTTTAGTTTCTTTTTTAAATTCAAGACAAAGTTAGATGTTTTTTTTTTACTGGTGCACAAAACAAAGCGTGCATGAACATCACCTCGTTCAAAGAACAAAACCAACACGGTGCATAAACTCACAACAAATTACACACCTGCAAATCAGTCTGACTTCTGCTGTTGTCGTATCCGTAATCATCATCATCGGCGGTCACTCGAACGAGTATGACGATCCTCCTGGTAGGGGTGTATCCCTTTATGGAGGATGCCTGTGCGTGACTTTGTTTTACGTGGGGAGACTGGTGCACAGACAGTCACCACATGATCCTTGACAGAATCGGGTCAGGGTCCAGTGGCATGGAGTCCAAGACGTTGAGGTCTTCACCGTATCCCTGGCGAGGGGGCAGTCAGGTACTCGGCCTTTGCCAAGGACCACCTGGGGTCACAGTAGTAAAGGGGTTAACCTCCTAGTGCCCCAAGACCCCATAGAGGAGCCTCCACTGCCGGATGCACTTTAACGTCATGCCCAGGACGTATCCATAATACGCCGATAGGGAGAAGTTTTTATTTACATGATGAGTCAGGTATGTGACCTTCGCGGCAGAGGCTCTGCCGAACCCCTGAGGCCTACTCACCAAACCCCTAGGGTTCGATCGGACCCAGGTTAAGAACCACTGCTCAAATGTGTAATAAAACTGGACATTCAGTTATAATTAGCTCAATTTTTAATTTTACATGAAAAAAAAAAACCATTTATTAACACATATAAATTGATACCGTATCCATACCCAGGTACTGGGAATCGGTACCGTATCGGGTCTAATGTGAACGATACCCATCCCTAGAGTGCTATGGCTGCAGATTAAAACTTTTTTTTTTTTTTTTTAACCAATATTAACTCAAAATCCTAAAACAAAATAAGAGGAAATATAAACAAAACAGCGACTTTACATACTATTATTATGCCAACATGGTTGTCATTTCAGCACTAAATAGATGCAAGTAATATTTGTGTATTGAACTGATTTAAATATGACTTTGTTGGTATGAATGAACACATGTGGAGTTATGTACTTAACAAAAAAAGGTGAAATAACTGAAAACATGATTTATATACTAGTTTCTTCTAAATAGCCACCCTTTGCTCTGATTACTGCTTTGCACACTCTTGGCATTCTCTCCATGAGCTTCAAGAGGTAGTCACCTGAAATAGTTTTCACTTCACAGGTGTCATAGTTTTGATGTGACAATCTACAATGTAAATAGTCATGAATATAAAGAAACACACTGAAATAAGAAGGTGTGTCCAAACTTTTGGCATGTACCGTATATATATACATATATACATATATATATATATATATATATATATATATATATATATATATATATATATATCCATCCATCCATTTTCTACCGCTTATTCCCTTTGGGGTCGCGGGCGGCGCTGGAGCCTATCTCAGCTACAATCGGGCGGAAGGCGGGGTACACCCTGGACAAGTCGCCACCTCATCGCAGGGCCAACACAGATAGACAGACAACATTCACACTCATATATATATATATATATATATATATATACATATATATATATATATATATATATATATATATATATATATATATATATATATATATATATATTCTACCGCTTATCCCTTTCGGGGTCGCGGTGGGTACTGGAGCCTATCTCAGCTACAATCGGTGTGTATATATATATATATATATATGTACATATATATACATATATATATATACATATACATATATATATATATATACACATATACATATATATATATATATACATATATATATACATATATATATATATATATATATATATATATATATATATATATATATATTTTTTTTTTTTTTTTTTTCTTTTTTTTTTTCTACCGCTTATCCCTTTCGGGGTCGCAGTGGGTACTGGAGCCTATCTCAGCTACAATCGGTATATATATATATATATATATATATATATATATATATATATATATATATATGTATATGTACTAGAGATGCGCGGATAGGCAATTATTTCATCCGCAACCGCATCAGAAAGTCGTCAACCATCCGCAATCCACCCGATCTAACATTTGATCAGAACCGCATCCGCCCGCACCTGCCCGTTGTTATATATCTAATATAGACGATGCAAGGCATTAGTGAGGTTATAAAGCTTTTGCCTGTTAAAGAAAGGAGACTGATCCAATGCAGTACAGACATTCGCGTGCCACGCTGTCACGACCCAGACGCACACCAGTGCGCAATCATATGGGAGCCGCGCTGAGCGCACCTCCAAGCGCGTCTCGCTGCCGGCGACGGCCGGGTATGGGCCCGACGCTCCAGCGCCATCCATTTTCAGGGCTAGTTGATTCGGCAGGTGGGTTGTTACACACTCCTTAGCGGGTTCCGACTTCCATGGCCACCGTCCTAGCTGCTGTCTATATCAACCAGGGTGAGCCCCACCCCTTTCGTGAGCGCACTGCGCGCGGAGTGACCCCTGTTACGCGCCCCCGGCAACAGGGGTGGCGGGCAGGTAAGCTGCGCGGGCGGAGCGCGCGGAGTGACCCCTGTTACGAGCCCCCGGCAACAGGGGTGGCGGGCAGGTAAGCTGCGCGGGCGGAGCGCGCGGAGTGACCCCTGTTACGAGCCCCCGGCCACGGGGGTGGCGGGCAGGTAAGCTGCTTACCTGCTGCGCGTGACGCCGGCCGCGGCGAAGGCGGACGAGGCGGGGTGTCGGTGCGGTGGGCGCGGTGGTGACCCTGGACGTGCGTCGGGCCCTTCTCGCGGATCGCCTCAGCTACGGCTCCCGGTGGGGCCCTCTCGGGGGAAGGGGCCTCGGTCCCGGACCCCGGCGAGGCGTCCCTTCTCCGCTCTGTAAAAGTGTCCATCTCTTCTTTTTTTTTTTCTTCTGTTGTGGCATATGCTGCAGGTGCCTGCTCGTTTTTCGTATGTGGGTAACAACATTTAACTATGTATATATATTTCCCAATTGGTTTAACTGCCACCCGCCTGAATCTATTTAAAATCTTTTTTTCTTTTTTTTCAACCGCCCGACCCGACCCGCGGATAAAATCTAATTTTTTTAAATTTCATCCGCCCGCCCGCGGACTCCGCGGTTGTGCCCGCAAACCGCGCATCTCTAATGTATATATACGTGTATATATGTATACATATATAAATATGTATATTATATAAGTATATTATTTTATAAACAGACTATTCAACATATTCAGTTTATCCAACATTTTAACTAAATATTTAATAAAGACAACTTCCTTTGGAAAATGACCATAACTTTTAGCACATTTTGGGGGGGAAACGAGTAAAAAAATAAGCTAAACCTCTATCAAATATTTCATATACTGTATACACATAGTTAAATATGACTATTTTAGTCATTAATTACAGCATCATTATACAGACTTAAATGCCAACCCAATATCTTATCTTGACTTAATGTTTAAATCAAACAAATGCATTCACTATTGAAAGTATTTTAGTTTTAGAAAGTGGATTGTCTTCAACCAGCAGGGGGCAGTGTTGCAGCAGCATGACCCTCAAACAGTGAAGTGAGGATTGTCATCAGTTTGTGATGCAGAGCACACCTTCAGACAGCTTTTCTTCTTCTTCACAACATCAGCTGGCTTCTATGCTCCATAAAAATGACTTTGACTTCATATTAATTTGGCGTGTGTGCTCCCTCCTGCGTACACTTTCCATCCATCTTCCCCCAACAGCTTACTTAACCATCTGCATTATTAAAGAGTCTCCTCGCGCTTGGATGGAAGCGTGCAGACGGACTGAGAAAGTGCCACCGCCTGAGTACGCGAATGGACAAACACTTACTGTATGGCACGTTTTAGTGGCGACAAGACCTCAAAGGTCAAGTCCATAGAAATGCCCCCCTCTACCTCAAAGAATTGCTCACCCCCAAATCCTCCACACGACACCTCCGCTCCGGACATGCTAACCTCCTCCAACCTCCGAGGACAAAGCTACGAACAATGGGAGACCGGGCTTTCTGCTCCACCACTCCCAGTCTGTGGAACGCTCTCCCTGACCACCTGAGAGTACCACAGACTGTGGATGCTTTTAAAAAAGGCTTAAAACCCTTCTTTTTAAAAAAGCCTTTGTTTTAGATATATGTGTGCTAGTTCTAGCTATTAGGCTGCTCTAGTTTTTATATATATTTTTTACTATTTATTTTACTTGTTGGGGGCAGCTATTTGTGGTTCGAGCGTTGTTTTGTTTTGTTTTGTTTTTAAATGCACTGTAGCACTTTGAGGTTGTTTTTTCAATGTAAAGTGCTTTTACAAATAAAATCTATCTGTGGAACGCTCTCCCTGACCACCTGAGGGCACCACAGACTGTGGATGCTTTTAAAAAAGGCTTAAAAACCCTTCTTTTTTAAAAAAAGCATATTTTTCGATATATGCATACTATCCATCCATCCATTTTCTACTAGTTCTAGCTATTAGGCTGTTCTAGTTTTTATTTTATTTTTTTATTTTTTTTACTATTTATTTTACTTGTTGGGGGCAGCTATTTGTGGTTCTAGCGTTCTTGTTTTGTTTTGTTTTTAAATGCATTGTCGCACTTTGAGGTTGTTAGCTCAATGTAAAGTGCTTTCACAAATAACATCTATCTGTGGAACGCTCTCCCTGACCACCTGAGGGCACCACAGACTGTGGATGCTTTTAAAAAAGGCTTAAAAACCCTTCTTTTAAAAAAAAAACATTTTTTTATATATGCATACTATCCATCCATCCATTTCTACTAGTTCTAGCTATTAGGCTGTTCTAGTTTTTTTTTTTTTTTTTTACTATTTATTTTACTTGTTGGGGGCAGCTATTTGTGGTTCTAGCGTTGTTTTATTTTTAAATGCACTGTCACACTTTGAGGTTGTTTGCTCAATGTAAAGTGCTTTTACAAATAAAATCTATCTGTGGAAAGCTCTCCCTGACCACCTGAGGGTACCACAGACTGTGGATACTTTAAAAAAAAGGCTTAAAAACTATTATTTAAAAAAAAAGCCTTTATTTAAAAAATATATATATGCATACTAGTTCTAGCTATTATGCTGTTCTAGTTTTTATTTTTATTATCTCTATTTATTTTTTTATACACTGTAGCACTTTGAGGTTGTTTGCTCAATGTAAAGTGCTTTTTTTTTTTTTTTTTTTTTTTTTTTTTTACAATTAAAATCTATTATTTGTATTATTAAGTGACAAAGACGTCTAAAAATAGGACGAAAAATGAAGACTTTTGCACGTGTGCCTTGTGGAGTTTGCGGGGTTGCCAGGCAACCGGCAAAACCAAAAGTTACGTGCAGGCTTCAGAAATGAAACGATAGGCAATATGTGCACATGCAGTAATAAATGCACTTTGCAAGGGCACCGTCAATTTGAAGCGCCCCGTTTCCCCTTCACTGAACGTCTGCTCCATGAAGCTCTCAGCTATCAGCCACAAGTCATGCCAGCCTGCTTGGCCAAGTGGCTCCGCTCCAAAGCTGAAGAAGCATTTTTCACCACCCGGGCTATTTTGGTTCTGTCAGAAGGATAAGCAAGGAGATCCGAGCCAGTGTTTAGGAATGGGACCCGTCTACTTGCTGGATCGCTGGGAGTCGTCATCAGTCATTTGCATTTAATGTTCGTGTGTGCAATCATGTCACTTTTTCCACACATTAATTAGAGGCCTCCGCTCTAATTAATACCATTGCCTCAATGAATCATCCACATTACAGCACCTCTCCAAATATACACACCTCCAAGACTAATAATAGTCACGAGTCCACTAAAGAATTATTTATACAAAAAATGCCTCCTCTCAAATAAACATCTATTTTATTCACCGCAGTAATAACCAAAAAAACCTCCTTGAAAATAAATGCCTCCATTTGATCCTGTATAGCAAGCGGTACCATGAGGTAATTGCAATCCTAATGATATAAAACCACTGCCAAGTACAGTACATGTCTTGTTTAGTGACATCACCATTTGTGCAAGTTAATGCCTCCTCTCAAATAGATGCCTCCTTTTCCCCCTTAAAACAAAACAAAAAGCATGCCAATAAGGAGATGTAATTATCTTTACTACCTGTGTCCCATTAGGTGTTATAGTTTGGTCACACAATACAAATAAATGCCTCTTCTCAAATAAACACTTCCTTTTTTCCCTTGAGAAAAAATGACCAAACAAGTGATACCACTAAATGTCTTTATTATGTCAATATTTCCGTTAAGTGCTACAGTGTTGTCACATAGCCTCCATTCAAATGAATACCTCATTTTTTCTCTTTAAATAAGTCAATGTAATTACCTTTAGTGTAAGTTTACAGTAAGTTGGTCAAACAGTAGAGATAAAGGCCTCCTCTCAAATAAACACCTCATAATTTCCCTTGAGAGAGAAAGGGCAAAGAGGTGATGTCATCTTTACTAAAGCCATATTTCCAATAAGTGTTACAGTTGGGTCACACCGCACAAATGAATGCCTCGTCTCAACTAAATACCTCATTTATTTATTTATTTTTTTGTCAAAAAAATGGTACCGATAAGTAAATGCGATTATCTTTACTTTCCGTAAGTGTTAACAGTTTGTTCACACAGTACAAATACAGGCCTCCTCTCAAATAAACACCGGCTTTTTTTTCCCATCCCGGGAAGATAAAGTGGTGCAATTAAGCGCTACCGTTCGACACGGTAAAAAAAAGGCCTCCTTGTTCCCCTCAGGAAAAAGTAATTACGTCTGAGAGAGCAACATTTCTAAGTCGCCACAACAGATGGTGACAGAACAAATAAAGGCCTCCTTTCAAATTGACACTGTCTTCAATTAAATTGTTTTTTTCCTGCCTCGGAAAAAACCCAACATTTCTTATCTTCAATAACATTACTCTTAACTCTGTTTCTGATAAGTAGCACAGTTCACTTTGATGGCACAGTATAAATGACCACCTCCTCTCCAATGGACGCCTCATTAAAATAAACCGCAGTAATTTAAATCGGTTTCCTTCCAAAGTAAACACAAATAAGCAAAAATAGAGCACTGAAAATGTTTATTAATGAATAATACATATTTATTACATAGTTGACAGCTTGTAAGTGTATTCATTGATAAAGAACCTGGCCTTGATAAAAGGTAATATGCAGTTTATTGTTAAATGGATGACTAGTTAACGTGCCAATTAGGGATGCACGATAACGGAAATTTTAACCGATTTATTGACGTTTACAACCGATATTTATGTATATATATTACATACGATTTTGTGAGAATAAATTAATTTACAGTTTACACTTTTGCCCAAAATGTATACACTCTAACAAAAATACACACAAGATTAAGTCAACTGATATTTGTTTACCTAAATATAATTTGAGTACAAATACACTTCCTACGATAATTCTAACCCATGCAAACAATTAGAATCATTTTTTTTCAAACTGTCGGCCCTTATCAAACACTTACTCATCAGTCCTGGGGCTTTATGCTTGCTGCGGTCGCCGCTAATAACACCAGGTCTCGGCTTAGCAGCTTCGTACTGCTTCCATAAATCTTCACGTCAATCACTTTTTAAGGTGACTCATCGTGCTTTTCTCTGTACGCATGCAGTATTGTGACATCACAAATATGCGACCATACTGTAGGGGAGGGGAGGGGTTGAGGAGCCACATGGGCTGTGAATCTTTGGGCACCTAACGATTTGAGCTGATTTCGATTCCAAGTCCTGGGATCACGATGGAATTCGGCGTTAATTCTTGAGTCAAAACATATTTTTAAATATTGATTATCATTTAAAATAATTAATAATAATAAAAAAAACATCTAAAAATAAAACAATTCTGGTTGTGTAGAGAGATGGCCTGAAGACGTGTTTTTACAAATTGATTCTTATTAAAAAATAAAATAAATAAATAAAACATCTAAAAATAAAACAATATTTTAAAAAATTGATTCTTATTAAAAAATAAAATACAAAAATCTGGTTGCATAGAAATGGCTTGAAGATGTATTTTTTAAAATTGATTCTTATTAAAAAATTTTTTATAAATCAATAAAACAATTTTGGTTGCAGGGAGACGGCCTAAAAACATATTTTAAAAAATGGATTCTTACTAAAAAGAAAATAATTAATTCTGGTTGCTTGGAGACGGCCTAAAAACATATTTAAAAAAATGGGTTCTTACTAAAAAAATAAAAAAAATAATTGATGGTTGCTTGGAGATGGCCTAAAAACGTATTCATAAAAATGGATTTCTATTAAATAAATAATTATTTAATTCTGGTTGCATGGAGATGCCCTAAAAACATATTTAAAAAATAAATAAATAAATGTTTTAATTCTTGTTGCATGGAGATGCCCTAAAAACCTATTTTTAAAAATGAATTTTTAATAATAAAACTAATGAAATAAAATAAAATATTCTGGTGGCATAAAGATGGCCTGTAAATGTTCTTTTAAAAATTTATTTTTATTTGAAAAAACACCCCAAAAAAAACATTTTGATAACTATTAATCGATGTAGAATCGGGATTAAGTGGAATCGCGTTTAAAATAAAACATTTAATTTTGTTATTTTTAAATCCATCCATAGTTTTATTATTAAGAATTCATTTTTAAAAATAGGTTTTTAGGGCATCTCCATGCAACAAGAATTAAAACATTTATTTATTTATTTTTTAAATACGTTTTTAGGGCATCTCCATGCAACTAGAATTAAATAATTATTTTTTTAATAGGAATCCATTTTTATGAATACGTTTTAGGCCATCTCCAAGCAACCATCATTTATTTTATTTTATTTTTTAGTAAGAATCTATTTTTTTAAATATGTTTTTAGGCCGTCTCCAAGCAACCAGAATTAATTATTTTCTTTTTAGTAAGAATCCATTTTTTTAAATATGTTTTTAGGCCGTCTCCATGCATCCATTTTCCACCGCTTAAATCGTTTTTTTTAAAATTGTGAATTGATTTAGAATCAGGATGAATAAGAATTGCAGTTCGGATGTGAATCGACTTTTGTGTGCACCGCTACAAGCCACAATAGAGACGACGACGTACATGGAGACAAAAATACTTCATTTTTATCGGTTGTTTTTTTCCTTATGGGAATGTTGGATGTGACGTCATAATTATCGCTTGTTGATGACATCGTGCATCCCTAACACAAACGCTGCATCATTGTGACAGTGAAGACCCTTGTGAGGCCAGAACAAATCCAAATGAGGCAGAAAAGCGCTGATGTGAAGGCCAAAGAAAGGCGGCTAATGGCGCTCTGAGGGCGTCTATAATGAGAGACGGGGGAGTGGAGGGTCGAAGAGATAAATGCCAGGACAAAGGTGGAAGGAAGTGAGGGAGCACCACAAGATGAAAAAGTCAATATCACCCTGCATGTGTTGTTGAAGCAAGTCCTGTTTATGTTGGAGGGCAAATCATGCAGGTGTACCTAATCAAGTGGCCAACTGAAGATAACAGCACAATGACAATGTTGGTTTTCCACCTGTATGATGTCAATAAATGGGACTTGCGCAGGTATGACACAAGTCTTTTTTTTGAATATTTTTTGGTATAGAGTGGACTTTTCTTCATAGCATAAAGATGTCTTAAAGTACATTTAGTTTCACAGAGTAGCCATACACAAATAACGATAGCATAGTATTTGTTTTTATAAAAAAAAAAAAAAAAAAAAAATCATGACATATCAGCAGTGCTGCAATGTTTTTTAAAAAGACACTCTTGGACACTTTTTGTGCATCTTTGCTTCGATTTGAGTCTTTTTTTTTTTTTTTTTTTCCCCCATCCGGAAAGAAACCGAAGTGGAACCCTGTTCATAATCGTGCATCGTTCCCGTCCATACACTGTAGGTATTATCTGTGCGCTGATCGAGTGCAGACCTCAAATTGAACTCGTTTTAAAAAAAAATCTTCTCCTGGGAATGTGCCATGTGGTATGAGAGCGCCATCTGGCTGGTGGGAGGAAAATGGCAACTTTTTATTCCTGAAATGTCAAAGGCGCGCTCCAATGTCAATATGCTTATTTTTAATAGTTCTTCATTCTTATCATTGTGTTTTTATTCCCCAACATTTTTGGCTGCACAATTGTCTCTCAGGGTCTGAAATAGAAGAAAAATACACATTTTCTTTTTTTTGATCTTATTCATCCTGTAAACATCAAGGAATATTGGATTTTAGCCAATGAGGCTTCATCACAATTTGATCGATTTGCATGTAAAATCTTTGCTATCAATTAAAGGGCGATTGGTATGAAATTTGACTGCAAACATATGCCAAGCCCCTTACTGCTCCATCACTGGTAAGAATATAATGGCGTATTTTACCGGACATCTTCAGCATTAGTGCTGGGTTTGTAAACACTTGTACTTGTAATCAAATACCTGCTGAAAAATATGAAATTTTGAATTATGCTAAATTTGCACAAAAAAAAATGTTTTAGGACAAAACAGGCATTAAAAAAAAATTCAAGTTGATTTTAAAAAGTATGAAGATCGTTTCACATCAATAAAAGTGTGAAAAAAAGAATACAATGGCATATTTTACCGGACATCTTCAGCGTTGGTAAACACTTGTGCTCGGAATCGAATACCGGCTGAAAAATGTGCAATTTTTAATGATGTTAAATTTTGCAAAAAAAGTGTGAAAATATTTTTTTTTTGTGATGGGACGGGCCTTAAAATAAAATTCTGCTTTGGCCCCAATTTAGGAGCAAGCAGCTACACAACAGCTAAGCACACAAGCTCGACAAACGTAATAATCAAACAATTTTGCGGCGTAAAACCGCACATTTTTCAATATCAAATAATCGTATTTGCATATTATTTCCACGAACAAAGTCTCCAGTAACAAATGTGTCCGCGCCATTCAGCCAATGACGGCTTCATCACAATTTGATCGATTTGCATGTAAAATCTTTGCTGCGTGTAAAATGTATCAATTAAAGGGCACTTGGTATGAAATTTGACTGCAAACATATGCCAAGCCCCTTCCTGCTCCGTCACTGGTAAGAATATAATGGCGTATTTTACCGGACATCTTCAGCGTCAGTGCTGGGTTTGTAAACACTTGTGCTCGGTAACGGAAACCGGCTGAAAAATATGCAATTTTTAATTATGTTTAATTTTACACAAAAAAGAAGAAGTTTTCGGACAAACAGGCATAAAAAAAAAAAAAATTCAAGTCGATTTTGAAAAGTATGAAGACCGTTTCACATCAATAAAAGTGTGAAAAAAAGAATATAATGGCATATTTTACCGGACATCTTCAGCGTTGGTAAACACTTGTGCTCGGAATGGAATACCGGCTGAAAAATGTGCAATTTTTAATTATGTTAAATTTTGCAAAAAGAGTGTGAAAATAATTTTTTTTTGTGATGGGACGGGCCTTAAAATAAAATTCTGCTTTGGCCCCAATTTAGGAGCAAGCAGCTACACAACAGCTAAGCACACAAGCTCGACAAACGTAATAATCAAACAATTTTGCGGCGTAAAACCGCACATTTTTCAATATCAAATAATCGTATTTGCATATTATTTCCACGAACAAAGTCTCCAGTAACAAATGTGTCCGCGCCATTCAGCCAATGACGGCTTCATCACAATTTGATCGATTTGCATGTAAAATCTTTGCTGCGTGTAAAATGTATCAATTAAAGGGCACTTGGTATGAAATTTGACTGCAAACATATGCCAAGCCCCTTCCTGCTCCGTCACTGGTAGGAATATAATGGCGTATTTTACCGGACATCTTCAGCGTTAGTGCTGGGTTTGTAAACACTTGTGCTCGGTAACGGAAACCGGCTAAAAAATATGCAATTTTTAATTATGTTTAATTTTGCACAAAAAAAAACAGGACAAACAGGCATAAAAAAAAAAATTCAAGTCGATTTTGAAAAGTATAAAGAATGTTTCACATCAGTAAAAGTGTGAAAAGAACATTTTTTTTGTGATGGGACGGGCCTTAAAATAAAATTCTGCTTTGGCCCCAATTTAGGAGCGAGCAGCTACACAACAGCTAAGCACACAAGCTCGACAAACGTAATAATCAAACAATTTTGCGGCGTAAAACCGCACATTTTTCAATATCAAATAATCGTATTTGCATATTATTTCCACGTACAAAGTCTCCAGTAACAAACGTGTCCGCGCCATTCAGCCAATGACGGCTTCATCACAATTTGATCGATTTGCATGTCAAATCTTTGCTGCGTGTAAAATGTATCAATTAAAGGGCACTTGGTATGAAATTTGACTGCAAACATATGCCAAGCCCCTTCCTGCTCCGTCACTGGTAAGAATATAATGGCGTATTTTACCGGACATCTTCAGCGTCAGTGCTGGGTTTGTAAACACTTGTGCTCGGTAACGGAAACCGGCTGAAAAATATGCAATTTTTAATTATGTTTAATTTTGCACAAAAAAAAAAAAAAAGTTTTCGGACAAACAGGCATAAAAAGAAAAAAAAGTTCAAGTCGATTTTGAAAAGTATAAAGACTGTTTCACATCAATAAAAGTGTGAAAAAAAGAATATCATGGCATATTTTACCGGACATCTTCAGCGTTGGTAAACACTTGTGCTCGGAATGGAATACCGGCTGAAAAATGTGCAATTTTTAATTATGTTTAATTTTGCACAAAAAAAAAGAAGTTTTCGGACAAACAGGCATAAAAAAAAAAAAATTCAAGTCTATTTTGAAAAGTATAAAGACTGTTTCACATCAGTAAAAGTGTGAAAAGAACATTTTGTTTGTGATGGGACGGGCCTTAAAATGAAATTCTGCTTTGGCCCCAATTTAGGAGCGAGCAGCTACACAACAGCTAAGCACACAAGCTCGACAAACGTAATAATCAAACAATTTTGCATCGTGAAACCGCACATTTTTCAATATCAAAATAATCATAGTTGCATATTACTTAAGTCTCCAGTAACAAACGTGTCCGCGCCATTCAGCTTAACTAATTACTGTAGCCCCCCAAAAAAACAATTACCACTCCGCTTCAACTTAAAGACAGCATAGGTCCGTTCCAGATGGTTAATAATAAATAGGTTAGAGAAGAATGGTAGATTCGTCTCTGTTTTCACATTCCACGCCACAAAATAATAAAAGTGTGTATTTGCGCTGATATCAAATCGGATCAATTACAAGTATTGATCAATAGTCAAGGCTCCAATATTGGTATCATATCGGACAGCCCTAATATATGCATATTAATGCATTATTTTTTACGTAATCACTTGTAAAATTGATATGTATTATTTTATACACGCAATTGCCTTATTTCTTTTTTATTATTATTATTTTTTTAACGTGACTAAAATACATTTTAACATATTTCATCCCGACATGTCATTTTTTAACCATCGGGGAAGGAAAAAAAAAGAGGCACCTGTCCTACAGGTTGCTGCGGAGGAGCCCCCCCTGCGGGTGCTCGGGAGTACTGCACTCCGAGGAGTTCTTGGCTTTGTCTTTGTTGTTGTTGGGCTCGTTGTCCTTGATGATGTCATACTGGCGGCAGAAGAGCGCGATCACGCCTGCGAGGCCACACGGCGAGCGTGAGCAAACGACGACATCATCCTGACGGTGACGGCGGACGTTACCTGCCCACATGACCAGGACCACGGCGATGATGATGGCCTCGCCGGCTCGCAGTTGAGCCGCCTGGCCCACTTCCTCCATCGTCACCTCGTCTGGCGAGAGAAAACACAAGCGGCGATCTCAAGGTCGCGGCGGACAGAAGTCTTGGGACACCTGCTGGTTGTTCCCACAGGAAGTGACATCGATGGATGCTGAGCCTTCAGTATTTGGTGTCGCGCCCAACTGGGTCAGGCCGGATAAAATAGGAAGCGTCCAAGTAGGACGACAAGGCAGCAGTGCATTGTGGGCCGTTACCTGGATTCTTGGACGCCAGCTTCTCGGACTCTTTGAGGGTTCTGAAGAGGACCGGGTCACTGGGCGGACTGCTGCCCGCCATGCTGAGGCTCTGCACCTGGACCATGTACTGGGTGTCCTGGTCCAGACCCCACAGAGCACAGGAGCGAGTGGTGGTGTTGACTTCCTGGATCAACCTCCGCGTACGCACCGCCTTCTTCTGCACACACCTTTCTTTCTTACCTCCATTATCATGCCCTCAGGGCCACTTTAAATGATGTGGTGGACCACATTGAATGATGTGACAGGCCACCTTAAATGAAGTGGTGGACCACATTAAATGATGTGACAGGTCACGTTAAATGAAGTGGTGGACCACATTGAATGATGCGACAGGCCACAATAAATGATGTGGTGGACCACATTGAATGATGTGACAGGTCACAATAAATGATGTTGTGGACCACATTGAATGATGAGACAGGCCACTTAAATGAAGTGGTGGACCACATTGAATGATGAGACAGGCCAAGATAAATGAGGTGATGAAACACATTGAATGATGAGACAGGCCACAATAATAGAAGTGGTGGACCACATTGAATGATGTGACAGGCCACTTAAATGAAGATGTGGACCACATTGAATGATGTGACAGCCACATAAATGAAGTGGTGGACCACATTAAATGATGTGACAGGTCACGTTAAATGAAGGGGTGGACCACATTGAATGGTGTGACAGGCCACTTTAAATGATGTGTAGACCACATTGAATGATGTGACAGGCCACTTAAATGAAGTGGTGGATCACATTGAATGATGTGACAGGCCACATTGAATGATGTGGTGGACCACATTGAATGATGAGACAGGCCACTTAAATGAAGTGGTGGACCACATTGAATGACGCGACAGGCCACATTAGATGAAGTGGTGGACCACATTGAATGATGTGACAGGTCACATTAAATGAAGTGGTGGACCACATTGAATGATGTGACAGGCCACAATAAATGAAGTGGTGGACCACATTGAATGATGTGACAGGTCACATTAAATGAAGTGGTGGACCACATTGAATGATGCAACAGGCCACAATAAATGAAGTTGTGGACCACATTGAATGATGTGACAGGCCACATTAAATGATGTGACAGGCCATATTAAATGATGTGGTGGACCACATTAAATGATGTGACAGGTCACGTTAAATGAAGGGGTGGACCACATTGAATGGTGTGACAGGCCACTTTAAATGATGTGTAGACCACATTGAATGATGTGACAGGCCACTTAAATGAAGTGGTGGATCACATTGAATGCTGTGACAGCCACAGAAATGAAGTGGTGGACCACATTGAATGATGTGACAGGCCACATTGAATGATGTGGTGGACCACATTGAATGATGAGACAGGCCACTTAAATGAAGTGGTGGACCACATTGAATGATGCGACAGGCCACATTAAATGAAGTGGTGGACCACATTGAATGATGTGACAGGTCACATTAAATGAAGTGGTGGACCACATTGAATGATGTGACAATCCACATTAAATGAAGTGGTGGACCACATTGAATGATGTGACAGTCCACAATAAATGATGTGGTGGACCACATTGAATGATGTGACAGGCCACTTAAATGAAGTGGTGGATCACATTGAATGATGTGACAGGTCACATTAAATGAAGTGGTGGACCCCATTGAATGATGTGACAGTCCACATTAAATGAAGTGGTGGACCACATTGAATGATGTGACAGTCCACAATAAATGAAGTGGTGGACCACATTGAATGATGTGACAGTCCACATTAAATGAAGTGGTGGACCACATTGAATGATGCGACAGTCCACATTAAATGAAGTGGTGGACCACATTGAATGATGTGACAGGCCACTTAAATGAAGTCGTGGATCACATTGAATGATGCGACAGGTCACATTAAATGAAGTGGTGGACCACATTGAATGATGTGACAGTCCACATTAAATGAAGTGGTGGACCACATTGAATGATGCGACAGTCCACATTAAATGAAGTGGTGGACCACATTGAATGATGTGACAGGTCACATTAAATGAAGGGGTAGACCACATTGAATGATGTGACAGGTCACATTAAATGTAGGGGTAGACCACATTGAATGATGTGACAGGCCACAATAAATGAAGTGGTGGACCACATTGAATGATGTGACAGGCCACTTTAAATTATGTGTGGACCACATTGAATGATGTGACAGGCCACATAAATGAAGTGGTGGACCACATTGAATGATGTGACAGGTCACATTAAATGAAGGGGTGGACCACATTGAATGATGAGACAGGTCACATTAAATGAAGTGGTGGACCACATTGAATGATGTGACAGGCCACTTAAATGAAGTGGTGGACCACATTGAATGATGTGACAGGCCACATAAATGAAGTGGTGGATCACATTGAATGATGTGACAGCCACATAAATGAAGGGGTGGACCACATTGAATGATGTGACAGGCCACATTAAATGATGTGTGGACCACATTGAATGATGTGACAGGCCACTTAAATGAAGTGGTGGACCACGTTAAATGATGTGACAGGTCACGTTAAATGAAGGGGTGGACCACATTAAAGGATGTGACAGGTCACATTAAATGAAGGAGTGGACCACATTGAATGATGTGACAGGCCACATTAATGACGCGGTGGACCACATTGAATGATGTGACAGGCCACTTAAATGAAGTGGTGGATCACATTGAATGATGTGACAGGTCACATTAAATGAAGTGGTGGACCACATTGAATGATGTGACAGTCCACATTAAATGAAGTGGTGGACCACATTGAATGATGTGACAGTCCACAATAAATGAAGTGGTGGACCACATTGAATGATGTGACAGTCCACATTAAATGAAGTGGTGGACCACATTGAATGATGCGACAGTCCACATTAAATGAAGTGGTGGACCACATTGAATGATGTGACAGGCCACTTAAATGAAGTCGTGGATCACATTGAATGATGCGACAGGTCACATTAAATGAAGTGGTGGACCACATTGAATGATGTGACAGTCCACATTAAATGAAGTGGTGGACCACATTGAATGATGCGACAGTCCACATTAAATGAAGTGGTGGACCACATTGAATGATGTGACAGGTCACATTAAATGAAGGGGTAGACCACATTGAATGATGTGACAGGCCACAATAAATGAAGTGGTGGACCACATTGAATGATGTGACAGGCCACTTTAAATTATGTGTGGACCACATTGAATGATGTGACAGGCCACATAAATGAAGTGGTGGACCACATTGAATGATGTGACAGGTCACATTAAATGAAGGGGTGGACCACATTGAATGATGAGACAGGTCACATTAAATGAAGTGGTGGACCACATTGAATGATGTGACAGGCCACTTAAATGAAGTGGTGGACCACATTGAATGATGTGACAGGCCACATAAATGAAGTGGTGGATCACATTGAATGATGTGACAGCCACATAAATGAAGGGGTGGACCACATTGAATGATGTGACAGGCCACGTTAAATGATGTGTGGACCACATTGAATGATGTGACAGGCCACTTAAATGAAGTGGTGGACCACGTTAAATGATGTGACAGGTCACGTTAAATGAAGGGGTGGACCACATTAAAGGATGTGACAGGTCACATTAAATGAAGGAGTGGACCACATTGAATGATGTGACAGGCCACTTAAATGAAGTCGTGGACCACATTAAATGATGTGACAGGTCACGTTAAATGAAGGAGTGGACCACATTGAATGATGTGACAGGCCACATAAATGAAGTGGTGGATCACATTGAATGATGTGACAGCCACATAAATGAGGTGGTGGACCACATTAAATGATGTGACAGGCCACATTAAATGATGTGTGGACCACATTGAATGATGTGACAGGCCACGTTAAATGATGTGTGGACCACATTGAATGATGTGACAGGCCACTTAAATGAAGTGGTGGACCACGTTAAATGATGTGACAGGTCACGTTAAATGAAGGGGTGGACCACATTAAAGGATGTGACAGGTCACATTAAATGAAGGAGTGGACCACATTGAATGATGTGACAGGCCACGTTAATGACGCGGTGGACCACATTGAATGATGTGACAGGCCACTTAAATGAAGTGGTGGACCACACTGAATGATGCGAGAGGCCACAATAATTGAGGTAGTGGACCACGTTAAATTATGTGATGGGCCGTCGTAAAGGACGTTGCAGACCACGTTAAATGATGTGGAAGACCACATTGAAAGACTTGACGGGCCACTTCCAGTGATGTGTTGGGCCACTTTGAATGATGTGGGAGACAACATTTAATGACATAGCAGGCCACTTTGAACGATGTGACAGACCACATTAAATTCTGTGAAATGTTGAAATATTTACAAGGTCCTAAACAATTTATTTATGCCCTAACTATGAAAATGGAATATTTATTCATTATGTTATGAAGATTTGTTTTATCCATGATAACTGCGTGTCCCTGAAGGCCACACCAGCTGCATTCAGGTGCTCTCGGTGAAGCGCTGCACGCACCTGTTGGGTGATGGCGAAGCCGATGACGGGGTCTCCCTCCAGGGTGTCCCATGTGACCACCGCCGAGTTGACCTCGATCTCCTTGACGCTCACATTGAGAGGAGGCGACAGCACAGCGTCTGACATGTTGAAATATTCTCATGTTTCATATCATCTTTTTATTGTCACACACATCATCTTTTTAGCAGCTGTTGAATATTCTCAGGTTTCATATCAACCACACACATCATCTGGCTTCAGACTGAATATACAGGTAAAAGCCAGAAAATTAGAATATTTTGAAAAACTTGATTTATTTCAGTAATTGCATTCAAAAGGTGTAACTTGTACATTATATTTATTCATTGCACACAGACTGATGCATTCAAATGTTTATTTCATTTAATTTTGATGATTTGAAGTGGCAACAAATGAAAATCCAAAATTCCGTGTGTCACAAAATTAGAATATTACTTAAGGCTAATACAAAAAAGGGATTTTTAGAAATGTTGGCCAACTGAAAAGTATGAAAATGAAAAATATGAGCATGTACAATACTCAATACTTGGTTGGAGCTCCTTTTGCCTCAATTACTGCGTTAATGCGGCGTGGCATGGAGTCGATGAGTTTCTGGCACTGCTCAGGTGTTATGAGAGCCCAGGTTGCTCTGATAGTGGCCTTCAACTCTTCTGCGTTTTTGGGTCTGGCATTCTGCATCTTCCTTTTCACAATACCCCACAGATTTTCTATGGGGCTAAGGTCAGGGGAGTTGGCGGGCCAATTTAGAACAGAAATACCATGGTCCGTAAACCAGGCACAGGTAGATTTTGCGCTGTGTGCAGGCGCCAAGTCCTGTTGGAACTTGAAATCTCCATCTCCATAGAGCAGGTCAGCAGCAGGAAGCATGAAGTGCTCTAAAACTTGCTGGTAGACGGCTGCGTTGACCCTGGATCTCAGGAAACAGAGTGGACCGACACCAGCAGATGACATGGCACCCCAAACCATCACTGATGGTGGAAACTTTACACTAGACTTCAGGCAACGTGGATCCTGTGCCTCTCCTGTCTTCCTCCAGACTCTGGGACCTCGATTTCCAAAGGAAATGCAAAATTTGCATGGTTGGGTGATGGTTTGGGGTGCCATGTCATCTGCTGGTGTCGGTCCACTCTGTTTCCTGAGATCCAGGGTCAACGCAGCCGTCTACCAGCAAGTTTTAGAGCACTTCATGCTTCCTGCTGCTGACTTGCTCTATGGAGATGGAGATTTCAAGTTCCAACAGGACTTGGCGCCTGCACACAGCGCAAAATCTACCTGTGCCTGGTTTACGGACCATGGTATTTCTGTTCTAAATTGGCCCGCCAACTCCCCTGACCTTAGCCCCATAGAAAATCTGTGGGGTATTGTGAAAAGGAAGATGCAGAATGCCAGACCCAAAAACGCAGAAGAGTTGAAGGCCACTATCAGAGCAACCTGGGCTCTCATAACACCTGAGCAGTGCCAGAAACTCATCGACTCCATGCCACGCCGCATTAACGCAGTAATTGAGGCAAAAGGAGCTCCAACCAAGTATTGAGTATTGTACATGCTCATATTTTTCATTTTCATACTTTTCAGTTGGCCAACATTTCTAAAAATCCCTTTTTTGTATTAGCCTTAAGTAATATTCTAATTTTGTGACACACGGAATTTTGGATTTTCATTTGTTGCCACTTCAAATCATCAAAATTAAATGAAATAAACATTTGAATGCATCAGTCTGTGTGCAATGAATAAATATAATGTACAAGTTACACCTTTTGAATGCAATTACTGAAATAAATCAAGTTTTTCAAAATATTCTAATTTACTGGCTTTTACCTGTACATCTCTGTTTATGATCCCATTCATATTTGATAGTCTGTCGTCGTGACGACCGCATCATGCTACGTTCATATTGTTATTCTTATGAGGAGCAAGTCCATTGACAGACAAGAAATACATATTTCTTGTATTATAATGATTACCTAAAATGTATGCATTACTAGCACTTTATTTTTTGTAAAATCATCAATTTTTAGTAATATTTCAATGATTCGAACAAAAGTTCTATATTTTTATAAAAGCATGATTTGTAATATTCCAACTTTTATATAATGTATCTTATTTTCATTTGAATGTTTTATTTGCGCTGAATGTTGTTCTCTCGGCTGTGACGATAAAATCACAATCCATTTTTCCAGAATGCAAAACTAACCATTAATTGAAATATATGTAGATTTTTTTCTTGTCATATTAGGGATTTATTTTTTTATAACATTTAGATTTTTTTTTCTTACAATATTACAAAATTGTACTTGTAAAATCTCAACTTTTTGTCATGATTTTTATCTTTATTTTGTTTTATTTTTTACGTAATACTATGGCTGTAATATGGATGACTTAAATTTTCTTTTCATAATAATTTATTTTAAAATTAAGAAAATGACTAATTTTGTACTCATAAAATTTAGATTTTTTTTTGCAATATCTCAAAGGTAAAATTTTGATTTTATTTTCTTAATTATATTGTTTTTTTTAGTATGTAAAACTATGACTTGTTTCAAATAAAATGACATATTTTCTTGTAATATTATGTTTTTTAATACTGTATTCCTAATGTATTTTGTGATCATCCAATGATTTTATTATAACATATCAACTATGCTTAATTCAAATATAATTACATTTTTCTTGTAATATTACACATTTATTTAGTAAAAATATTTTTGTGGAACATTACGACTTTTTATCTCGTGAAATATTGAATTTATTTTCATAATAATTAAATTCTGTTTTTAAAATGTTAAAATTCCACATTATTCAAATTATAATCACATGTATTTTTTGTAATATTAGGGCTTTTTTCTCATATAATTATTTGTTTCTTGCAAATTTTATGACTTCATTTGTGATTATACATTTTTTTAATCATAAAATTATGATTTTTCCTTGTAATATTAAACCATTTTACTTGTAAAATTACATCTATTTTATCCTCATAAAAGCTAGATTTTTTTTGTGCAACATTACGATTTTTTGTCTTTGAAACATTTTTATTTTTATAATAATTATATTTTGTTTTTAGAATGTTTAACCACCACCTTATTCAAATAAAATTACATGTTTTGTTGTAATATTTGGGCTTTTTCCACACTCATATAATTATGATTTGTTTATTTTAATATTATGACTTTGTTGTGTGATAATACTTTTGTATTTTGTTTCTTAAATGCATTACTACAGCTTTATTCAAATACAACTAAATCATTATTTCTGTAATTTTAGGGATTTCTTATCATAAAATTATGATTTTTTTTCCCCCCTTGTTATATTACAAAATTGCACTTGTAAAATATCAAATTATTGTCATGAAAATCATTTTTTCAACTAAAAATACTATGGCTTTATTAAATAAACATATTTTTTCTTGTCTAATTAGGGATTTCTTAATAGAAAATATTTTTTTCTTCACAACATTTTTCTTTACAATTTTCACCAAAATGGGAATTTTTCAAGAATGTATTAAAACAGCTTAATTAAAATAAAATTTTGATTTTTTTCTTGTATTATAAGGGATTTCTCCTTTTTTTTTTCTAAATTAAAAAAGGGTAAAATTGTGACATTTTATCAAAACATTTCACATGTTTCTAGTATTAGGGATTTCTTATCGTAAAATATATTTTCCTCAACAAGAAATTATTTCTTTTTGCTAAATAATGACATACTTGTAATATTATGACTTAATTCTTGAGAAAGTGTTGCTCTTTTCTTGTAATACCATTTCTGCATCCGTGTTTAAAGTAAATAATATTACATCTTTATTCAAATAAACACTAAGCACTTACAGACATATTTAGTTGTTTTTTTTATCACTATATGACAACTTTATTCCCTAAATAATTCTCAGTTATTCTCATTAATACTTAAGTTGTTAAACATATCATAACTCAGGGGTGCCCACACTTTTTTTTCCAGGTGAGCTACTTTTCAATGTAGCAAGTGGAGGGGATCATCTTATATGTATTTATTGATGAAAGAAGTGAAAGGTGTTGAATGCTAATACAAGCATGTTTCTTTCATGAAGACAAGAATATAAGTTGGTGTGATTGTGATGACTTGCATTGATTGGAATCAGACAGTAGTGATGACAACATACACTTTTTATAATGGAGGAGAACAAAAGTCCTCCTTTCTGTCCAATACCACATGAAAGTGTCCAGCTTCCATACTCCTTTTTATACACTTTACAAGAAATACAAACTCCCTAGCTTGCTAGCTTTCTGAGACTCTTATTTTGTTAGCGCAGACAGGATGAAGCAGCGCTTTTATTGTGAAGGCAGGAACTGTGCAGTCGTTCTTTAGAGTTTTGACGGCAGGTACGGCGCGAGAGTCTGTTGAAATAAAAAGTGTTTCTGGCCTTCCTGTCGGTCGTTTTTTCTTAATAATGATCTGGCAGCAGCCAGCGTCATCTCACAAGACCCTCGGGTGTTGTCAATGTCAATCAAGTGACCAAAGTCACGTCTTGCTGAAGATTGATGATCACTCATTTTTACCTCTTTTCTTTTAATGCCTGGCTGGTGAGGGACTGACACACCCTCCACCATCCACTGACACACCCTCCACCATCCACTGACACACCCTCCACCATCCACAGACACACCCTCCGCCATCCACTAAAACACCCTCCGCCATCCACTTGCACACCCTCCACCATCCACTGACACACCCTCCACCATAAACTGAGACACCCTCCACCATCCACTGACACACCCTCCACCATCCACTGACACACCCTCCACCATCCACTGACACACCCTTCGCCATGGACTGACACACCCTCCGCCATCCACTGACACACCCTCCACCATCCACTGACACACCCTTCACCATCCACTGACACACCCTTCACCATCCACTGACACACCCTCCACCATCCACTGACACACCCTCCACCATGGACTGACACACCCTCCACCATTCACTGACACACCCTCCTCCATCCACTAAAACACCCTCCGCCATCCACTTGCACACCCTCCACCATCCACTGACACACCCTCCACCATAAACTGAGACACCCTCCACCATCCACTGACACACCCTCCACCATCCACTGACACACCCTCCACCATCCACTGACACACCCTTCGCCATGGACTGACACACCCTCCGCCATCCACTGACACACCCTCCACCATCCACTGACACACCCTTCACCATCCACTGACACACCCTTCACCATCCACTGACACACCCTCCACCATCCACTGACACACCCTCCACCATGGACTGACACACCCTCCACCATTCACTGACACACCCTCCTCCATCCACTGACACACCCTCCACCATCCACTGACACACCCTCCACCATCCACTGACACACCCTCCGCTATCCACTGACACACCCTTCACCATCCACTGATACACCCTCCACCATCTACTGACACACCCTCCACCATCCACTGACACACCCTTCGCCATCCATTGACACACCCTTCGCCATCCATTGACACACCCTTCACCATCCACTGACACACCCTCCGCCATCATGGACTGACTGACACACCCTCCGCCATCCACTGACACACCCTCCACCATCTACTGACACACCCTTCGCCATCCACTGACACACCCTCCACCATCATGGACTGACTGACACACCCTCCGCCATCCACTGACACACCCTCCACCATCCACCATCCACTGACACACCCTTCGCCATGGACTGACACACCCTCCGCCATCCACTGACACACCCTCTACCATCCACTGACACACCCTCCACCATCCACTGACACACCCTCCACCATCCACTGACACACCCTCCACCATCCACTGACACACCCTCCACCATGGACTGACACACCCTCCACCATCCACTGACACACCATCCGCTATCCACTGACACACTCTTCACCATCCACTGATACACCCTCCACCATCCACTGGCACACCCTCCACCATCCACTGACACACCCTTCGCCATCCATTGACACACCCTTCACCATCCACTGACACACCCTCCGCCATCATGGACTGACTGACACACCCTCCGCCATCCACTGACACACCCTCCACCATCCACCATCCACTGACACACCCTTCGCCATGGACTGACACACCCTCCGCCATCCACTGACACACCCTCTACCATCCACTGACACACCCTCCACCATCCACTGACACACCCTCCACCATCCACTGACACACCCTCCACCATGGACTGACACACCCTCCACCATAAACTGAGACACCCTCCACCATCCACTGACACACCCTCCACCATCCACTGACACACCCTCCACCATCCACTGACACACCCTCCACCATCCACTGACACACCCTTCGCCATCCACTGACACACCCTCCGCCATCCACTGACACACCCTCCACCATCCACTGACACACCCTCCGCCATCCACTGACACACCCTCCACCATCCACTGACACACCCTCCACCATCAACTGGCACACCCTCCACCATCCATTGACACACCCTCCACCATCCATTGACACACCCTCCGCCATCCACTGACACACCCTCCACCATCCACTGACACACCCTCCGCCATCCACTGACACACCCTTTGCCATAGACTGACACACCCTCCACCATGGACTGACACACCCTCCACCATGGACTGACACACCCTCCACCATCCACTGACACACCATCCACTGACACACCCTCCACCTTCCACTGACACACCCTCCACCATCCACTGACACACCCTCCGCCATCCACTAAAACACCCTCCGCCATCCACTTGCACACCCTCCACCATCCACTGACACACCCTCCACCATAAACTGAGACACCCTCCACCATCCACTGACACACCCTCCACCATCCACTGACACACCCTCCACCATCCACTGACACACCCTTCGCCATGGACTGACACACCCTCCGCCATCCACTGACACACCCTCCACCATCCACTGACACACCCTTCACCATTCACTGACACACCCTTCACCATCCACTGACACACCCTCCACCATCCACTGACACACCCTCCACCATGGACTGACACACCCTCCACCATTCACTGACACACCCTCCTCCATCCACTGACACACCCTCCACCATCCACTGACACACCCTCCACCATCCACTGACACACCCTCCACCATCCACTGACACACCCTCCGCTATCCACTGACACACCCTTCACCATCCACTGATACACCCTCCACCATCCACTGACACACCCTTCGCCATCCACTGACACACCCTCCACCATCCACTGACACACCCTCCACCATCCACTGACACACCCTCCACCATCCACTGACACACCCTCCACCATCCACTGACACACCCTCCGCTATCCACTGACACACCCTTCGCCATCCACTGATACACCCTCCACCATCCACTGACACACCCTCCACCATCCACTGACACACCCTTCGCCATCCATTGACACACCCTTCACCATCCACTGACACACCCTCCGCCATCATGGACTGACTGACACACCCTCCGCCATCCACTGACACACCCTCCACCATCTACTGACACACCCTTCGCCATGGACTGACACACCCTCCACCATCCACTGACACGCCCTCCGCTATCCACTGACACACCCTTCACCATCCACTGACACACCCTCCACCATCCACTGACACACCCTCCACCATCCACTGACACACCCTCCGCTATCCACTGACACACCCTTCGCCATCCACTGACACACCCTCCGCCATCCACTGACACACCCTCCGCCATCCACTGACACACCCTCCACCATCCACTGACACACCCTTCACCATCCCCTGACACACCCTCCACCATCCACTGACACACCCTCCACCATCCACTGACACACCCTCCACCATCCCCTGACACACCCTCCACCATCCACTGACACACCCTCCGCCATCCACTGACACACCCTCCACCATCCACTGACACACCCTCCGCCATCCACTGACACACCCTCCACCATCCACTGACACACCCTCCACCATCAACTGGCACACCCTCCACCATCCATTGACACACCCTCCACCATCCATTGACACACCCTCCGCCATCCACTGACACACCGTCCGCCATCATGGACTGACTGACACATCCTCCACCATCCCCTGACACACCCTCCACCATCCACTGACACACCCTCCACCATGACTTACCAAAAAATACAATGAATTGAACATTTATGGCTTGATTCAAATAAAATAAATGTTTTGACCTCATAATATTAAGACATGATGTTATTATTATCACAATATTAAGTCATCCTCTTCACTCTTTACCTTTTTCTTCTCGCAACACCTCAACTTTATGACGACTTTTTCGTTTTGCGGCCAATCACATGGCAGTGCCGCTTGCCACCACTGGGGGGGGGGGGGGGGGGGGGGCAACTTTGCATGAAAACCTGCTGATTGCCAAGAAAAGCTGTCACCTATTTTTCATTTCGGAGACATTTTCACATTTAACTTCCGGCAAATCTGGAATTGTGTGCTTCCGGAACATTTTCACAATCCTACGCTGAAGTTTGCACGAAAGGACACGAGAGACTTTATCCAGCCTGCAGCCTGAAGGTAAATAATGCACATGGCAACACGTGTAGTGTGTGTGTGTGTGTGTGTGTGTGTGTGTGTGTGTGTGTGTGTGTGTGTGTGTGTGTGTGTGTGTACTCACCAGCCCTAACGGTGGCCACGGAGAAGAAGCCCGTCAGGATGACAAACATCCGCCGAGAAGGAAGCATCCTCTCCTCCACCTCCTCCTTCCTCTCCTCCACCTCCTTCCTCGCCTCCTCGCCCGCCGCCTCCTAGCGCAGCTCTGCACGCCGCGTGGCCCGTGTAGCGCGACCCCCGCGGGAGGCACGCATCGTCCCGAGCTCGGCGTGTTTGTGGCGGACTCGCCGCAGCGGAAGAGTAACGAGGTGCACGGGAGAGGAGGAGGAGGAGGAGGAGGAGGGTGAAGGTGGCGAGGAGGAGAAAGGAGGAGGAGTTACGGTGGAAGGTAAAGATGGAGCGTAAAAGTGACGCAGAGGCTCTCGCTTTTTTCCCGCCGTCGCCTTTGTCTGTGGATGAAAGAGCAGAAATTAGTCGTGGTCTTGGAGCGCACTACTGAGGTGCAACCAGCAGAGGCGCTGCTGAGTCCACAGATCAATAATATTGATAACAACAACCTGATTGCCTTTTGTTGCTTCATGCTCTGAGATATGATCAATACATTGACATAGTGTTGTCCCGATATCAATATTTCGGTACCAGTGCCAAAATGTTAAAGTAAGTTTTTTTTACAAGTATCATTATCACTGGAGGACGAGGAATAGCTAAACATGCCTCACTACACACTGTAGGAGGATACAATAGCTCACCGGCGTCACAATGTAAACAAACGTCATGGGTGGATCTACACCTGACATCCGCTGTAATGATACCAAGTACAAGAGTGTATCTTGTCGATACTACTATGATTACATTGATATTTTTTATCGTCACAAAATCGTTTTTCCAAGTATGTTATGTTTATAAAGTCAGTAAATAAGTCCCTGGACACATGAGGACTTTGAATATGACCAATGTATGATCCTGTAACTACTTGGTATCGGATCCATACCTAAATGTGTGGTATCATCCAAAACTAATGTCAAGTATCAAAGAAGAGAAGAATAAGTGATTATTACATTTTAACAGAAGTGTACATGTGAACATGTTAAAACAGAAAATAAGCAGATATTAACAGTAAATGAAGAAGTGGATTAATATTAAATTTTTACAGTTTGTCCCTCATAATATGTAGAAAATAATAGGTGTATAAATGACACAATATGTTACTGCATAGACTAATTAGGAGTCTTTGTTTGTTTACTTACTACTAAAAGACAAGTTGTCTAGTATGTTCACTATTTTATTTAAGGATTAAATTACAATAATAAACATATGTTTCATGTACACTAACATTTTTTGTTCAAATAAAGACAATAATGACATTTTTCTGTGGTCCCCTTTATTTAGAAAAGTATCGAAATACATTTTTGTACCGGTACCAAAATATTGGTATGGAGACAACCCTAGTCTCTGGTAATAAATTACATGTTTCCCCCCCAATTTGTTTTGAATTTAATGTATTTTCCTTTTTTTTGTTCATTAAAATTTTTGATTACATTTTGTAATTCTATTTCCCCAAAATATATATTTAAAAGCTTTTTTTTTTTTTTTTTTTTTTTTTTTTTTCCAATATTACAGGTAGGTTTGAAACAATGAATTCCAATAAGTAGTTTAATCCTCATGTTTGTTATTTGAATGCAAATACAAACAACAAGGTGCTGAGTCAGCAGCGGTGTAGCACTCAATGTGAACAAAACAAACATAAATAAATATGTTTCTTGGGTAAATAGTGTCAGGAAAAAAGGCAACTTGTGACAAATGAATGTGGTGAATATTTGGTCAACATTCATAACTTCTTCTGGTCTCCCAGGAAGCAGAAACAATCTTCTTCACCCTGAAGGCTGCAAGAAGCATTTCCCACAAGGATGTCTTGGCTCTGCACGCTGACACTTTTACCGCTTTATTTAGGAGCCCAATGTGCAAAATCTCCACTGATTATGACTAAACCTTCCATTCCGCCCTTCGCCGCATGCAAATGTGCGCTTTGGACGCCCGGCGTTATGAGCCCAGACAATAAAGAGATGTTTATGTTTAGAGAGGGAGCGTTTAGGGATGTTTTATATCGGGGGAAACGATGACCTCCTCCAGGGTGCAAATCAAGGAATCGCATCAAGAGAGACTTTTGAGTGCATGGCTGAGGGCGGAGAGAGCAGACCTAAATAATCAATGCTGGGGACTTCAAACAAGAAGGGGACTGAATATATATCTCCAGTCGTGATCAAAAGTTTACATACACTTGTAAAGAACATAATGCCATGGCTGTCTTCAAAGCCATTCTAAATGGAATCGTGCTGATTCACAGCCTTAATAAGTCCTTTCCAGGCAGTTAATAATTTAAAAAAAATCATGTTTTCATATTCTTTCATACTGAAACCTTTCCCAACATTCAACACTACAGTAATGATAAAAGTAGGAACGAATCCTGCAGGTATCGGATCAATGTCTGTATCGGCCGATAATAAAGGATCCGGTATCGGAAGTGAAAAGGTTGTATCTGGAATATGTAACAATCTCCATTGTTATTATGAAT
>NC_084568.2:36852500-36877500 GCF_033978685.3 Nerophis lumbriciformis | reverse complement strand
TAACAATGTACAAGGTCCGTCTAATTTAAATAGTATGACAAATGTATCTAACCCACTTACAGTGTACATCCTACTCAAATGACATGGTATGATATGCTAATTAGCGTTCGTCAGTAACAATTATTATTTATTTGACACATGAACTTGAGGCTTAGGTCAGGCTGATTATAAAAGAAGTGCTGACCCAACACACTGATTTTATAATCAGCCTGACCTGAGCCTCAAGTTCATGTGTCAAATAAATAATAATCTTTGTCATTGACACGTTTTCATATACAAACCCCAAAAGCAGTGAAGTTGTCATGTTGTGTAAATGGTCAATAAAAAGAGAATACAACAAATCCTTTTCAACTTATATTCAATTGAATAGACTGCAAAGACAAGATATTTAACGTTGGAACTGGAAAACGTTATTTTTTTGCAAATATTAGCTCATTTGGAATTTGATGCCTGCAACATGTTTCAAAAAAGCCGGCACAAGTGGCAAAAAAGACCGGGAAAGTTGAGTAATGCTCATCAAATACTTATTTGGAACATCCCACAGGTGAACAGGCTCATTGGGAACAGGTGGGTGCCATGATTGGGTATAAAAGCAGCTTCCATGAAATGCTCAGTCATTCACAAACAAGGACGGGGCGAGGGTCACCACTTTGTCAACAAATGCCTGAGCAAATTGTTTAAGAACAACATTTCTCAACCAGCTATTGCAAGGAATTTAGGGATTTCTCCATCTACGCTCCGTGATATCATCAAAAGGTTCAAACAATCTGGAGAAATCACTGCACGTAAGCCATGACATTACGGACCGTAGATCCCTCAGGCGGTACTGCATCAAAAAGCCACATCAGTGTGTAAAGGATATCACCACATGGGCTCAGGAACACTTCAGAAAACCACTGTCAGTAACTACAGTTGGTCGCTACATCTGTAAGTGCAAGTTAAAACTCTACAATGCAAAGCCAAAGCCATTTATCAACAACACCCAGAAACGCTTCAATCAGCCCGAGCTCATCTAAGATGGACTGATGCAAAGTGGAAAAGTGTTCTGTGGTCTGACGAGTCCACATTTCAAATTGGTTTTGGAAACTGTGAATGTTGTGTCCTCCAGACCAAAGAGGAAAAGAACCATCCGGACTGTTCTCGGTGCAAAGTATGGGGGTGTATTAGTGCCCAAGACATGGGTAACTTACACATCTGTGAAGGCACCATTAATGCTGAAAGGTACATACAGCTTTTGGAGCAACATATGTTGCCATCCAAGCAACGTTACCATGGACGCCCCTGCTTATTTCAGCAAGACAATGCCAAGCCACGTGTTACATCAACGTGGCTTCATAGTAAAAGAGAGCGGGCACTAGACTGGCCTGCCTGTAGTATCAATCAAGTATCCATCTTGTATCAATCAAGTATCAATCACATATCCTTCTAGTATCAATCACGTATCCTTCTAGTATAAATCAAGTATCAATCAAGTGTCCTTCTAGTATCCATCAAGTATCCTTCAAGTATCAATCATGTATCTTTCTCGTATCCATTATAAACCCTTCCAGCATCCATCCTGTATCCTTCTCGTATCCATCTAGTATCAATCAAGTATACTTTTAGTATCCATCAAGTATCCTTCTGGTATCAATCAAGTATATTTCTGGGATCTATTAAGTATCCTAGCATCAATCAAGTATCCCTCTAGTATCAATCAAGTATCCTTCTAGTATTAATCATGTATCATTCAAGCATCCTTCTTGTATCCATCAAGTATCCTTCTAGTATCCATCAAGTATCAATCTAGTATCCATCAAGTATCAATCTAGTATCCATCAAGTATCAATCTAGTATCCATCAAGTATCCATATAGCATCAACCAAGTATCCATCTAGTATCACCCAAGTATCCATCTAGTGTCAACCAAGTATGCATCTAGTATCAACCAAATATCCATCTAGTATCAATCAAGTATCCTTCTAGTATCAACCAAATATCCATCTAGTATCAACCAAGTATCCATCTAGTATCAACCAAATATCCATCTAGTATCAACCAAATATACATTTAGTATCAAATAAGTATCCATCTAGTATCAAATAAGTATCCATCTAGTATCAACCAAGTATCCATCTAGTATCAACCAAGTATCCATCTAGTATCAACCAAGTATCCATCTAGTATCAATCAAGTATCCATCTAGTATCAACCAAGTATCTATCTAGTATCAATCAAGTATCCATCTAGTATCAATCAAGTATCCATCTAGTATCAACCAAATATCCATCTAGTATCAACCAAATATACATCTAGTATCAAATAAGTATCCATCTAGTATCAACCAAGTATCCATCTAGTATCAACCAAGTATCCATCTAGTACCAACCAAGTATCCATCTAGTATCAATGAAGTATCCATCTAGTATCGATCAAGTATCCATCTAGTATCAACCAAATATCCATCTAGTATCAACCAAATATACATCTAGTATCAAATAAGTATCCATCTAGTATCAACCAAGTATCCTTCTAGTATCAACCAAGTATCCATCTAGTATCAATCAAGTATCCATCTAGTATCAACCAAATATCCATCTAGTATCAACCAAATATACATCTAGTATCAACCAAATATACATCTAGTATCAACCAAATATACATCTAGTATCTAATAAGTATCCATCTAGTATCAACCAAGTATCCATCTAGTATCAACCAAGTATCAATCTAGTATCAATCCAGTATCCATATAGCATCAACCAAGTATCCATCTAGTATCACCCAAGTATCCATCTAGTGTCAACCAAGTATGCATCTAGTATCAACCAAATATCCATCTAGTATCAATCAAGTATCCTTCTAGTATCAACCAAATATCCATCTAGTATCAACCAAGTATCCATCTAGTACCAACCAAATATCCATCTAGTATCAACCAAATATACATTTAGTATCAAATAAGTATCCATCTAGTATCAAATAAGTATCCATCTAGTATCAACCAAGTATCCATCTAGTATCAACCAAGTATCCATCTAGTATCAACCAAGTATCCATCTAGTATCAATCAAGTATCCATCTAGTATCAACCAAGTATCTATCTAGTATCAATCAAGTATCCATCTAGTATCAATCAAGTATCCATCTAGTATCAACCAAATATCCATCTAGTATCAACCAAATATACATCTAGTATCAAATAAGTATCCATCTAGTATCAACCAAGTATCCATCTAGTATCAACCAAGTATCCATCTAGTACCAACCAAGTATCCATCTAGTATCAATGAAGTATCCATCTAGTATCGATCAAGTATCCATCTAGTATCAACCAAATATCCATCTAGTATCAACCAAATATACATCTAGTATCAAATAAGTATCCATCTAGTATCAACCAAGTATCCTTCTAGTATCAACCAAGTATCCATCTAGTATCAATCAAGTATCCATCTAGTATCAACCAAATATCCATCTAGTATCAACCAAATATACATCTAGTATCAACCAAATATACATCTAGTATCAACCAAATATACATCTAGTATCTAATAAGTATCCATCTAGTATCAACCAAGTATCCATCTAGTATCAACCAAGTATCCATCTAGTATCAATCCAGTATCCATCTAGCATCAACCAAGTATCCATCTGGTATCAACCAAATATCCATCTAGTATCAACCAAATATACATCTAGTATCAACCAAATATACATCTAGTATCAAATAAGTAAACATATAGAATCAACCAAGTATCCATCTAGTATCAACCAACTATGCATCTAGTATCACCCAAGTATCCATCTAGTGTCAACCAAGTATGCATCTATTATCAACCAAATATCCATCTAGTAACAATCAAGTATCTTTCTAGTACCAACCAAATATCCATCTAGTATCAACCAAGTATCCATCTAGTATCAACCAAATATCCATCTAGTATCAACCAAATATACATTTAGTATCAAATAAGTATCCATCTAGTATCAAATAAGTATCCATCTAGTATCAAATAAGTATCCATCTAGTATCAAATAGTATCCATCTAGTATCAACCAAGTATCCATCTAGTATCAACCAAGTATCCATCTAGTATCAACCAAGTATCCATCTAGTATCAATCAAGTATCCATCCAGTATCAACCAAGTATCCATCTAGTATCAATCAAGTATCCATCTAGTATCAACCAAATATCCATCTCGTATCAACCAAATATACATCTAGTATCAAATAAGTATCCATCTAGTATCAATCAAGTATCCATCTAGTATCAATCAAGTATCCATCTAGTATCAATCAAGTATCCATCTAGTATCAACCAAGTATCCATCTAGTATCAACCAAGTATCCATCTAGTATCAACCAAGTATCCATCTAGTATCAATCAAGTATCCATCTAGTATCAACCAAATATCCATCTAGTATCAACCAAATATACATCTAGTATCAAATAAGTATCCATCTCGTATCAACCAAGTATCCATCTAGTATCAACCAAGTATCCATCTAGTATCAACCAAGTATCCATCTAGTATCAATCAAGTATCCATCTAGTATCAACCAAGTATCCATCTAGTATCAACCAAGTATCCATCTAGTATCAATCAAGTATCCATCTAGTATCAATCAAGTATCCATCTAGTATCAACCAAATATCCATCTAGTATCAACCAAATATACATCTAGTATCAAATAAGTATCCATCTCGTATCAACCAAGTATCCATCTAGTATCAACCAAGTATCCATCTAGTATCAACCAAGTATCCATCTAGTATCAACCAAATAGCTATCTAGTATCAACCAAATATACATCTAGTATCAACCAAATATACATCTAGTATCAAATAAGTATCCATCTAGTATCAACCAAGTATCCATCTAGTATCAACCAAGTATCCATCTAGTATCAACCAAGTATCCATCTAGTATCAATCAAGTATCCATCTAGTATCAACCAAGTATCCATCTGGTATCAACCAAATATCCATCTAGTATCAACCAAATATACATCCAGTATCAACCAAATATACATCTAGTATCAAATAAGTATCCATATAGTATCAACCAAGTATCCATCTAGTATCAACCAACTATGCATCTAGTATCACCCAAGTATCCATCTAGTGTCAACCAAGTATGCATCTAGTATCAACCAAATATCCATCTAGTATCAATCAAGTATCCTTCTAGTATCAACCAAATATCCATCTAGTATCAACCAAGTATCAATCTAGTATCAACCAAATATCCATCTAGTATCAACCAAATATACATTTAGTATCAAATAAGTATCCATCTAGTATCAAATAAGTATCCATCTAGTATCAAATAGTATCCATCTAGTATCCATCTAGTATCAACCAAGTATCCATCTAGTATCAACCAAGTATCCATCTAGTATCAACCAAGTATCCATCTAGTATCAATCAAGTATCCATCTAGTATCAACCAAGTATCCATCTAGTATCAATCAAGTATCCTTCTAGTATCAACCAAGTATCCTTCTAGTATCAACCAAATATCCATCTCGTATCAACCAAATATACATCTAGTATCAAATAAGTATCCATCTAGTATCAACCAAGTATCCATCTAGTATCAATCAAGTATCCATCTAGTATCAATCAAGTATCCATCTAGTATCAACCAAGTATCCATCTAGTATCAATCAAGTATCCATCTAGTATCAACCAAATATCCATCTAGTATCAACCAAATATACATTTAGTATCAAATAAGTATCCATCTAGTATCAACCAAGCATCTATCTAGTATCAAATAAGTATCCATCTAGTATCAACCAAGTATCCATCTAGTATCAATCAAGTATCCATCTAGTATCAACCAAGTATCCATCTAGTATCAACCAAGTATCCATCTAGTATCAACCAATCGTCCATCTAGTATCAACCAAGTATCCATCTAGTATCAACCAATCATCCATCTAGTATCAACTATTCTACCTATCGCTTGTACCTTTTGGGGTGGTGGGGAGTGCTGGAGCCTATCTCAGCTGCATTCGGGCGGAAGGCGGTGTACACCCTGGACAAGTGGCCACCTCATCACAGGGCCAACACAGATAGACAGACAACATTGACACACTAGGGATCATTTAGTGTTGCCAATCAACCTATCCCCAGGTTGAATCCCTAGCCCGGGATTGAACTCAGGACCTTCATGTTGTGAGGCACATGCACTAACCCCTGTAGCACCGTGCATCACATTAGATGTATTCCACACTGTGCACACACATTTATCTGACTCATGTCGAAGGCCTTTTAAACCGACTGTTAACTGGGCCAGTGTGTGACCTCTGACCCCTGGAGGATGTCAGTGGGAAGTTGCACCTGACAGCGGCCAGTATGTGACCTCTGACCTCTGGAGGATGTCAGCAGGAAGTTGCACGTGACCTGACAGCGGCCACACGTGATGGACGACGTCAGACGAGAGCTTTCAGTTTGGACTGAAGACCCAAGCGAGGTCTCCCTCTAGCGACCACACAGGAGTACTTCACACTTCAGCTCTGAAAGGGCTGACATCTACTGGGATAAAAATAGGATTCACAAAATAAATAAAAAAACGTAATTTTTTTTTAAATTAAATTAGTTTTTTCTATATTAGAAATATATATATATATATATATATATATATATATATATATATATATATATATATATTTTTTAAATCTAGCAACTTAAATTTTAACTAAATTATTTAAATAGCCTGTGACCTCCTGGAATAAATAAAATACAAACAACATAGTCTAAAAAAAATATGCATTTCATTTCTAAAGTTGTATTAATGTAAATGTTCATCAATAATCCATACATATTAAATCGAATGAATATCAAATTAAGAAAAACTATTTATTTACATCGATACTGAACAACTTATGTGGAAAATGTGATTTTTGTCTGGGAGTATTCATTGTGTTTCATGACATAATACAATCAACATGATTTATGACTAGAATGTTCCTCAACTACACTATTGGCTGAATTGGGGATCAAAGCACAACACTTTTTATTTCTTAAAAAAACATTTTTTCTTTGAATCAAGTTTCAATGTAATTTGATAGATTTTCGGACGAAAACAAATGTATCTATCTAGGCTAAATCAAGTATCCTTCTAGTATCAATCAAGTATCCTGCTAGTACCAATCAATCACCTTGTAGTATCAATCATGTATCCTTCTAGTACCAATCAATCACCTTTTAGTATCAATCATGTATCCTTCTAGTACCAATCAATCACCTAGTATCAATTACGTATCTTTCTAGTACCAATCAATCGCCTTCTAGTATCAATTACGTATCTTTCTAGTACCAATCAATCACCTTGTAGTATCAATCATGTATCCTTCTAGTACCATTCAATCACCTTGTAGTATCAATCATGTATCCTTCTAGTACCAATCAATCACCTTGTAGTATCAATCAAGTATCCTTCTAGTACCAATCAATCACCTTCTAGTATCAATCAAGTATCCTTCTAGTACAATTTAATCACCTTGTAGTACCAATCAATCACCTTCTAGTCTCAATCAAGTATCCTTCTAGTACCAATCAATCACCTTCTAGTATCAATCAAGTATCCTTTTAGTACCAATCAATCACCTTCTAGTATCAATCATGTATCCTTCTAGTACCAATCAATCACCTTTTAGTATCAATCATGTATCCTTCTAGTACCTATCAATCACCTTCTAGTATCAATCAAGTATCCTTCTAGTACCAATCAATCACTTTCTAGTATCAATTATGTATCCTTCTAGTACCAATCAATCACCTTCTAGTACCAATCAATCACCTTCTAGAATCAATCAAGTATCCTTCTAGTACCAATCAATCACCTTCTAGTATCAATTATGTATCCTTCTAGTCTCAATCAAGTATCCTTCTAGTACCAATCAATCATCTTCTAGTATCAATCAAGTATCCTTCCAGTACCAGTCAATCACCTCCTAGTATCAATAATGTATCTTTCTAGTACCAATCAATCACCTTGTAGTATCAATCAAGTATCCTTCGAGTACCAATCAATCACCTTCTAGTATCAATAAAGTATCCTTCTAGTACCAATCAATCACCTTGTAGTACCAATCAATCACCTTCTAGTATCAATCAAGTATCCTTCTAGTACCAATCAATCACCTTCTAGTATCAATCAAGTATCCTTCTAGTACCAATCAATCACCTTCTAGTATCAATCAAGTATCCTTCTAGTACCAATCAATCACCTTCTAGTATCAATCAAGTATCCTTCTAGTACCAATCAATCACCTTCTAGTATCAATCAAGTATCCTTCTAGTACCTATCAATCACCTTCTAGTATCAATTACGTATCCTTCTAGTACCAATCAATCACCTTCTAGTATCAATTACGTATCCTTCTAGTACCAATCAATCACCTTCTAATCACCTTCTAGTATCAATCAAGTATCCTTCTAGTACCAATCAATCACCTTCTAGTATCAATCAAGTATCCTTCTAGTACCAATCAATCACCTTCTAGTATCAATCAAGTATCCTTCTAGTACCAATCAATCACCTTCTAGTATCAATCAAGTATCCTTCTAGTACCTATCAATCACCTTCTAGTATCAATTACGTATCCTTCTAGTGCCAATCAATCACCTTCTAGTATCAATTACGTATCCTTCTAGTACCAATCAATCACCTTCTAGTACCAATCAATCACCTTGTAGTATCAATCATGTATCCTTCTAGTACCAATCAATCACCTTCTAGTATCAATAATGTATCTTTCTAGTACCAATCAATCACCTTCTAGTATCAATCAAGTATCCTTCTAGTACCAATCAATCACCTTCTAGTATCAACAAAGTATCCTTCTCGTACCAATCAATCACCTTATAGTACCAATCAATCACCTTATAGTATCAATCAAGTATCCTTCTAGTACCAATCAATCACCTTCTAGTATCAATCAAGTATCATTATAGTACCAATCAATCATCTTCTAGTATCAATCAAGTATCCTTCCAGTACCAGTCAATCACCTCCTAGTATCAAAAATGTATCTTTCTAGTACCAATCAATCACCTTGTAGTATCAATCAAGTATCCTTCGAGTACCAATCAATCACCTTCTAGTATCAATAAAGTATCCTTCTAGTACCAATCAATCACCTTGTAGTACCAATCAATCACCTTCTAGTATCAATCAAGTATCCTTCTAGTACCAATCAATCACCTTCTAGTATCAATCAAGTATCCTTCTAGTACCAATCAATCACCTTCTAGTATCAATCAAGTATCCTTCTAGTACCAATCAATCACCTTCTAGTATCAATCAAGTATCCTTCTAGTACCAATCAATCACCTTCTAGTATCAATCAAGTATCCTTCTAGTACCTATCAATCACCTTCTAGTATCAATTACGTATCCTTCTAGTACCAATCAATCACCTTCTAGTATCAATTACGTATCCTTCTAGTACCAATCAATCACCTTCTAATCACCTTCTAGTATCAATCAAGTATCCTTCTAGTACCAATCAATCACCTTCTAGTATCAATCAAGTATCCTTCTAGTACCAATCAATCACCTTCTAGTATCAATCAAGTATCCTTCTAGTACCAATCAATCACCTTCTAGTATCAATCAAGTATCCTTCTAGTACCTATCAATCACCTTCTAGTATCAATTACGTATCCTTCTAGTGCCAATCAATCACCTTCTAGTATCAATTACGTATCCTTCTAGTACCAATCAATCACCTTCTAGTATCAATCAATCACCTTGTAGTATCAATCATGTATCCTTCTAGTACCAATCAATCACCTTCTAGTATCAATAATGTATCTTTCTAGTACCAATCAATCACCTTCTAGTATCAATCAAGTATCCTTCTAGTACCAATCAATCACCTTCTAGTATCAACAAAGTATCCTTCTCGTACCAATCAATCACCTTATAGTACCAATCAATCACCTTCTAGTATCAATCAAGTATCCTTCTAGTACCAATCAATCACCTTCTAGTATCAATCAAGTATCATTATAGTACCAATCAATCCCCTTCTCGTATCAATCAAGTATCTTTCTAGTACCAATCAATCACATTCTATAGTATCAATCAAGTATCCTTCTAGTACCAATCAATCACCTTCTAGTATCAATCAAGTATCATTATAGTACCAATCAATCATCTTCTAGTATCAATCAAGTATCCTTCCAGTACCAGTCAATCACCTCCTAGTATCAAAAATGTATCTTTCTAGTACCAATCAATTACCTTGTAGTATCAATCAAGTATCCTTCGAGTACCAATCAATCACCTTCTAGTATCAATAAAGTATCCTTCTAGTACCAATCAATCACCTTGTAGTACCAATCAATCACCTTCTAGTATCAATCAAGTATCCTTCTAGTACCAATCAATCACCTTCTAGTATCAATCAAGTATCCTTCTAGTACCAATCAATCACCTTCTAGTATCAATCAAGTATCCTTCTAGTACCAATCAATCACCTTCTAGTATCAATCAAGTATCCTTCTAGTACCAATCAATCACCTTCTAGTATCAATCAAGTATCCTTCTAGTACCTATCAATCACCTTCTAGTATCAATTACGTATCCTTCTAGTACCAATCAATCACCTTCTAGTATCAATTACGTATCCTTCTAGTACCAATCAATCACCTTCTAATCACCTTCTAGTATCAATCAAGTATCCTTCTAGTACCAATCAATCACCTTCTAGTATCAATCAAGTATCCTTCTAGTACCAATCAATCACCTTCTAGTATCAATGAAGTATCCTTCTAGTACCAATCAATCACCTTCTAGTATCAATCAAGTATCCTTCTAGTACCTATCAATCACCTTCTAGTATCAATTACGTATCCTTCTAGTGCCAATCAATCACCTTCTAGTATCAATTACGTATCCTTCTAGTACCAATCAATCACCTTCTAGTATCAATCAATCACCTTGTAGTATCAATCATGTATCCTTCTAGTACCAATCAATCACCTTCTAGTATCAATAATGTATCTTTCTAGTACCAATCAATCACCTTCTAGTATCAATCAAGTATCCTTCTAGTACCAATCAATCACCTTCTAGTATCAACAAAGTATCCTTCTCGTACCAATCAATCACCTTATAGTACCAATCAATCACCTTCTAGTATCAATCAAGTATCCTTCTAGTACCAATCAATCACCTTCTAGTATCAATCAAGTATCATTATAGTACCAATCAATCCCCTTCTCGTATCAATCAAGTATCTTTCTAGTACCAATCAATCACATTCTATAGTATCAAGCATGTATCCTTCTAGTACCAATCAATCCCCTTCTAGTATCAATCAACTATCCTAATACCAATCAATCACCTTCTAGTATCAATCAAGTATCCTACTAGTACCAATCAAGTATCCTAAAACCAATCAATCACCTTCTAGTATCAATCACGTATCCTTCTAGTACCAATCAATCACCTTCTAGTATCAATCATGTATCCTTCTAGTACCAATCAATCACCTTCTAGTATCAATCATGTATCCTTCTAGTATCCATCAAATACCCTTCTAGCATCCATCCAGTATCCATCCTGTATCAATCAAGTATTTATCTAGTATCAATCAAGTATGTATCTAGTATCAATCAAGTATGTATCTAGTATCAATCAAGTATGTATCTAGTATCAATCAAGTATGTATCTAGTATCCATCAAGTATCCTTCTAGTATCCATCAAGTATCAATCTAGAATCCAGAACACTTTATTTTGGCGAAACACTTTTTTCATATTCTTTGAATCAAGCTTCAATTTCATTTGATAAGATTTTCGTACCAAAACAAATTTACGGGAAATTGTTCAATAATATTTTTCTCCAAATGTCAACATAAGTGAAATCAGCAAAGCTTCCCTGCCACAAAATGTCTGCTTTACAAGACCGGCGCCTTAATGCCACGCCACGGAAACATCGGCAGCAAATGACCAGTGACGGAGCAGGAAGGGGCTGGGAATAGGTCTGTGGTAAATGTCAATGACTCAAAGTCAGTACATCTCCGACCGAAACGTACAAAATTCACTGTTATATTCCTATCGGTGACGGAGCAGGAAGGGGCTGGGAATAGGTCTGTGGTAAATGTCAATGACTCAAAGTCAGTACATCTCCGACCGAAACGTACAAAATTCACTGTTATATTCCTATCGGTGACGGAGCAGGAAGGGGCTGGGAATAAGTTTGTGGTAAATGTCAACGACTCAAAGCCAGTCCATTTCCGACCGAAACGTACAAAATTCACTATTATATTCCTATCGGTGACGGAGCAGGAAGGGGCTGGGAATAGGTTTGTCAGTACATCTCCGACCCGAAACGTACAAAATTCACTATTATATTCCTATCGGTGACGAAGCAGGAAGGGGCTGGGAATAGGTTTATCAGTACATCTCCGACCCGAAACGTACAAAATTCACTACTATACGACCCCAAAGGGAATAAGCGGTAGAAAATGGATGGATGGATGGATTCCTATCCGTGACGGAGCAGGAAGGGGCTGGGAATAGGTTTGTCAGTACATCTCCGACCCAAAACGTACAAAATTCACTATTATAATCCTATCAGTGACGGAGCAGGAAGGGGCTGGGAATAGGTTTGTCAGTACATCTCCGACCCGAAACGTACAAAATTCACTATTATATTCCTATCGGTGACGGAGCAGGAAGGGGCTGGGAATAGGTTTGTCAGTACATCTCCGACCCGAAACGTACACAATTCACTATTATATTCCTATCGGTGACGGAGCAGGAAGGGGCTAGGAATAAGTTTGTGGTAAATGTCAACGACTCAAAGCCAGTCCATTTCCGACCGAAACGTACAAAATTCACTATTATATTCCTATCGGTGACGGAGCAGGAAGGGGCTGGGAATAGGTTTGTCAGTACATCTCCGACCCGAAACGTACAAAATTCACTATTATATTCCTATTGGTGATGGAGCAGGAAGGGGCTGGGAATAGGTTTGTGGTACATCTCCGACCCGAAACGTACAAAATTCACTACTATATTCCTATCGGTGACGGAGCAGGAAGGGGCTGGGAATAGGTTTGTCAGTACATCTCCGACCCGAAACGTACAAAATTCACTATTATATTCCTATCGGTGACGGAGCAGGAAGGGGCTGGGAATAGGTTTGTCAGTACATCTCCGACCCGAAACGTACAAAATTCAATACTATATTCCTATCGGTGACGGAGCAGGAAGGGGCTAGGAATACGTTTGTGGCAAAAGTCAACGACTCAAAGCCAGTACATCTCCGACCGAAACATACAAAATTCACTATTATATTCCTATCACTGACAGAGCAGGAAGGAGCTGGGAATAGGTTTGTCAGTACATCTCCGACCCGAAACGTACAAAATTCACTATTATATTCCTATCAGTGACGGAGCAGGAAGGGGCTGGGAATAGGTTTGTAGTACATCTCCGACCCGAAACGTACAAAATTCACTACTATATTCCTATCGGTGACGGAGCAGGAAGGGGCTGGGAATAGGTTTGTCAGTACATCTCCGACCTGAAACGTACAAAATTCACTATTATATTCCTATCGGTGACGGAGCAGGAAGGGGCTAGGAATAAGTTTGTGGTAAATGTCAACGACTCAAAGCCAGTCCATTTCCGACCGAAACGTACAAAATTCACTATTATATTCCTATCGGTGACGGAGCAGGAAGGGGCTGGGAATAGGTTTGTCAGTACATCTCCGACCCGAAAGGTACAAAATTCACTATTATATTCCTATCGGTGATGGAGCAGGAAGGGGCTGGGAATAGGTTTGTAGTACATCTCCGACCCGAAACGTACAAAATTCACTCCTATATTCCTATCGGTGACGGAGCAGGAAGGGGCTGGGAATAGGTTTGTCAGTACATCTCCGACCCGAAACGTACAAAATTCACTATTATATTCCTATCGGTGACGGAGCAGGAAGGGGCTAGGAATAAGTTTGTGGTATATGTCAACGACTCAAAGCCAGTACATCTCCGACCGAAACGTACAAAATTCACTATTATATTCCTATCACTGACAGAGCAGGAAGGAGCTGGGAATAGGTTTGTCAGTACATCTCCGACCCGAAACGTACAAAATTCACTATTATATTCCTATCAGTGACGGAGCAGGAAGGGGCTGGGAATAGGTTTGTAGTACATCTCCGACCCGAAACGTACAAAATTCACTATTATATTCCTATCGATGACGGAGTAGGAAGGGGCTGGGAATAGGTTTGTAGTGCATCTCCGACCCGAAACTTACAAAATTCACTATTATATTCCTATCGGTGACGGAGCAGGAAGGGGCTAGGAATAGGTTTGTGGTACATCTCCAACCCGAAACGTACAAAATTCGATACTATATTCCTATCGGTGACGGAGCAGGAAGGGGCTGGGAATAAGTTTGTGGTACATCTCCGACCCGAAACGTACAAAATTCACTACTATATTCCTATCGGTGACGGAGCAGGAAGGGGCTAGGAATAGGTTTGTGGTACATCTCCAACCCGAAACGTACAAAATTCGATACTATATTCCTATCGGTGACGGAGCAGGAAGGGGCTGGGAATAAGTTTGTGGTAAATGTCAACGACTCAAAGCCAGTACATCTCTGACCGAAACATACAAAATTCACTATTATATTCCTATCACTGACAGAGCAGGAAGGAGCTGGGAATAGGTTTGTCAGTACATCTCCGACCCGAAACGTACAAAATTCACTATTATATTCCTACCAGTGACGGAGCAGGAAGGGGCTGGGAATAGGTTTGTAGTACATCTCCGACCCGAAACGTACAAAATTCACTACTATATTCCTATCGGTGACGGAGCAGGAAGGGGCTGGGAATAGGTTTGTCAGTACATCTCCGACCTGAAACGTACAAAATTCACTATTATATTCCTATCAGTGACGGAGCAGGAAGGGGCTAGGAATAAGTTTGTGGTAAATGTCAACGACTCAAAGCCAGTCCATTTCCGACCCGAAACTTACAAAATTCACTATTATATTCCTATCGGTGACGGAGCAGGAAGGGGCTAGGAATAGGTTTGTGGTACATCTCCAACCCGAAACGTACAAAATTCGATACTATATTCCTATCGGTGACGGAGCAGGAAGGGGCTGGGAATAAGTTTGTGGTACATCTCCGACCCGAAACGTACAAAATTCACTACTATATTCCTATCGGTGACGGAGCAGGAAGGGGCTAGGAATAGGTTTGTGGTACATCTCCAACCCGAAACGTACAAAATTCGATACTATATTCCTATCGGTGACGGAGCAGGAAGGGGCTGGGAATAAGTTTGTGGTAAATGTCAACGACTCAAAGCCAGTACATCTCCGACCGAAACATACAAAATTCACTATTACATTCCTATCAGTGACAGAGCAGGAAGGAGCTGGGAATAGGTTTGTCAGTACATCTCCGACCCGAAACGTACAAAATTCACTATTATATTCCTATCAGTGACGGAGCAGGAAGGGGCTGGGAATAGGTTTGTAGTACATCTACGACCCGAAACGTACAAAATTCACTACTATATTCCTATCGGTGACGGAGCAGGAAGGGGCTGGGAATAGGTTTGTCAGTACATCTCCGACCTGAAACGTCCAAAATTCACTATTATATTCCTATCGGTGACGGAGCAAGAAGGGGCTAGGAATAAGTTTGTGGTAAATGTCAACGACTCAAAGCCAGTCCATTTCCGACCGAAACGTACAAAATTCACTATTATATTCCTATCGGTGACGAAGCAGGAAGGGGCTGGGAATAGGTTTGTCAGTACATCTCCGACCCGAAACTTACAAAATTCACTATTATATTCCTATCGGTGACGGAGCAGGAAGGGGCTGGGAATAGGTTTGTGGTACATCTCCGACCCGAAACGTACAAAATTCAATACTATATTCCTATCGGTGACGGAGCAGGAAGGGGCTGGGAATAGGTTTGTAGTACATCTCCGACCCGAAACGTACAAAATTCACTACTATATTCCTATCGGTGACGGAGCAGGAAGGGGCTGGGAATAGGTTTGTCAGTACATCTGCGACCCGAAACGTACACAATTCACTATTATATTCCCATCGGTGACGGAGCAGGAATGGGCTGGGAATAGGTTTGTGGTACATCTCCGACCCGAAACGTACAAAATTCAATACTATATTCCTATCAGTGACGGAGCAGGAAGGGGCTGGGAATAGGTTTGTGGTACATCTCCGACCCGAAACGTACAAAATTCAATACTATATTCCTATCGGTGACGGAGCAGGAAGGGGCTAGGAATACGTTTGTGGTAAAAGTCAACGACTCAAAGCCAGTACATCTCCGACCGAAACGTACAAAATTCACTATTATATTCCTATCACTGACAGAGCAGGAAGGAGCTGGGAATAGGTTTGTCAGTACATCTCCGACCCGAAACGTACAAAATTCACTATTATATTCCTATCAGTGACGGAGCAGGAAGGGGCTGGGAATAGGTTTGTAGTACATCTCCGACCCGAAACGTACAAAATTCACTACTATATTCCTATCGGTGATGGAGCAGGAAGGGGCTGGGAATAGGTTTGTCAGTACATCTCCGACCTGAAACGTACAAAATTCACTATTATATTCATATCGGTGACGGAGCAGGAAGGGGCTAGGAATAAGTTTGTGGTAAATGTCAACGACTCAAAGCCAGTCCATTTCCGACCGAAACGTACAAAATTCACTATTATATTCCTATCGGTGACGGCGCAGGAAGGGGCTGGGAATAGGTTTGTCAGTACATCTCCGACCCGAAACGTACAAAATTCACTATTATATTCCTATCGGTGATGGAGCAGGAAGGGGCTGGGAATAGGTTTGTAGTACATCTCCGACCCGAAACTTACAAAATTCACTATTATATTCCTATCGGTGACGAAGCAGGAAGGGGCTGGGAATAGGTTTGTGGTACATCTCCGACCCGAAACGTACAAAATTCAATACTATATTCCTATCGGTGACGGAGCAGGAAGGGGCTGGGAATAGGTTTGTAGTACATCTCCGACCCGAAACGTACAAAATTCACTACTATATTCCTATCGGTGACGGAGCAGGAAGGGGCTGGGAATAGGTTTGTCAGTACATCCCCGACCCGAAACGTACAAAATTCACTATTATATTCCTATCGGTGACGGAGCAGGAAGGGGCTGGGAATAGGTTTGTCAGTACATTTCCGACCCGAAACGTACACAATTCACTATTATATTCCCATCGGTGACGGAGCAGGAAGGGGCTGGGAATAGGTTTGTGGTACATCTCCGACCCGAAACGTACAAAATTCAATACTATATTCCTATCAGTGACGGAGCAGGAAGGGGCTGGGAATAGGTTTGTGGTACATCTCCGACCCGAAACGTACAAAATTCAATACTATATTCCTATCGGTGACGGAGCAGGAAGGGGCTGGGAAAAGGTTTGTAGTACATCTCCGACCCGAAACTTACAAAATTCACTATTATATTCCTATCGGTGACGGAGCAGGAAGGGGCTGGTAATAGGTTTGTAGTACATCTCCGACCCGAAACTTACAAAATTCACTATTATATTCCTATCGGTGACGGAGCAGGAAGGGGCTGGGAATAAGTTTGTGGTAAATGTCAACGACTCAAAGCCAGTACATCTCCGACCGAAACATACAAAATTCACTATTATATTTCCTATCGGTGACGGAGCAGGAAGGGGCTGGGAATAGGTTTGTAGTACATCTCCGACCCGAAACGTACAAAATTCAATACTATATTCCTATCAGTGACGGAGCAGGAAGGGGCTGGGAATAGGTTTGTGGTACATCTCCGACCCGAAACGTACAAAATTCAATACTATATTCCTATCGGTGACGGAGCAGGAAGGGGCTGGGAAAAGGTTTGTAGTACATCTCCGACCCGAAACTTACAAAATTCACTATTATATTCCTATCGGTGACGGAGCAGGAAGGGGCTGGTAATAGGTTTGTAGTACATCTCCGACCCGAAACTTACAAAATTCACTATTATATTCCTATCGGTGACGGAGCAGGAAGGGGCTGGGAATAAGTTTGTGGTAAATGTCAACGACTCAAAGCCAGTACATCTCCGACCGAAACATACAAAATTCACTATTATATTTCCTATCGGTGACGGAGCAGGAAGGGGCTGGGAATAGGTTTGTAGTACATCTCCGACCCGAAACGTACAAAATTCACTACTATATTCCTATCGGTGACGGAGCAGGAAGGGGCTGGGAATAGGTTTGTCAGTACATCTCCGACCCGAAACGTACAAAATTCACTATTATATTCCTATCGGTGACGGAGCAGGAAGGGGCTGGGAATAGGTTTGTCAGTACATTTCCGACCCGAAACGTACACAATTCACTATTATATTCCCATCGGTGACGGAGCAGGAAGGGGCTGGGAATAGGTTTGTGGTACATCTCCGACCCGAAACGTACAAAATTCAATACTATATTCCTATCGGTGACGGAGCAGGAAGGGGCTGGGAAAAGGTTTGTAGTACATCTCCGACCCGAAACTTACAAAATTCACTATTATATTCCTATCGGTGACGGAGCAGGAAGGGGCTGGTAATAGGTTTGTAGTACATCTCCGACCCGAAACTTACAAAATTCACTATTATATTCCTATCGGTGACGGAGCAGGAAGGGGCTGGGAATAAGTTTGTGGTAAATGTCAACGACTCAAAGCCAGTACATCTCCGACCGAAACATACAAAATTCACTATTATATTTCCTATCGGTGACGGAGCAGGAAGGGGCTGGGAATAGGTTTGTAGTACATCTCCGACCCGAAACGTACAAAATTCACTACTATATTCCTATCGGTGACGGAGCAGGAAGGGGCTGGGAATAGGTTTGTCAGTACATCTCCGACCCGAAACGTACAAAATTCACTATTATATTCCTATCGGTGACGGAGCAGGAAGGGGCTGGGAATAGGTTTGTCAGTACATTTCCGACCCGAAACGTACACAATTCACTATTATATTCCCATCGGTGACGGAGCAGGAAGGGGCTGGGAATAGGTTTGTGGTACATCTCCGACCCGAAACGTACAAAATTCAATACTATATTCCTATCGGTGACGGAGCAGGAAGGGGCTGGGAATACATTTGTGGTAAAATGTTATGTATTACTTGTGTTATACACAATATATATAAAAAACATCATTTCAAAAACCATACGACCACCAGAGGGCAGTGTCGTCTTCTCCAGGCAGCGCTACCCAGCCATGCTCCCCCCACCCACCCCCCGTGGGTCCGGCGCGACACTCAGAATCTCCTCGCCATGCCGGTCACGCCCCACTCCGATGGCGTCTTCTTCTTCCTCCCGCGCCAAGACGCCTCTCATGATGGAAGCCTGCGCACATGTCGCTATAAATACACCTATTAGTCCCGCCGTCACATCGCCCACCTGAGAGACGGGGAGCCCACGCAAATGCTATTTTTAACCCTCATTACAGTCATCACTCCTAATGGCCGCGGGAACGCAGCCCGCCATTTTTTTTATTTTTTATTTTTTTTGCGCCGCCATTGTTGGGCGCGAACACGTGTGTGTCCAGACTTTGAAGGTGTCCCGCGTGACGTCTGCGTCCACGCTCCTCGCCCACGTGACAGACAAAACAAATTTAAAAAAAGGCGTGAAATTTTGACGCTTTTTTTTTCTTCTTCCCCCCGTCCAATAAAACAAGGGAGCAGAAAAAAAGAGCAGTTGTTGACAAAAAAGTCATCAGCACAATCCACTGCCTTATAAGGAGATGGAGAGACCGTCACCATGGAAACAGACGTCATGTTGCCCCCCCTCCCCTCCCCTCCCCCTTGTCTGGTGTGCACATATCTGAGAAGGTCAGAGGTCAATGACACCTGGCTGCATGGCGTGCACCACGTGATGGACTAACACTTTTCAAATCATTATTTATTGATTTAAAATGATATTTTCTGTGAGTGTGTCTGGGATGCATGGAAGCACCACACGGTGTTACGCTGAAATATGCACAACTTATTGATGGCGTTTACGCAAAAAAAACACTTTCAACAGCGAGACTCCAAGTTTGAATGCTGGACTGCGATAAAAAGTGGTTTTTTTTGGTAGAGTTTTATTCAACACAGGTGTCAACTCAAAATTTGGGCCACGCCATCTAAGGTGGCCTATTTGAAGTGGCCCACCACTTTATTTAATGTTATTTTGTTTGTTGTGTCAGGTTATTTTAATTGGCCAACCATGTTATTTATGTAGCCCCTCCCTCCCCCACATCATTTTTATTTTGAGTAGTCTGCCACATTATTTGAGGTGGCCCGCCATATCATTGAAAGGAGCCCGCCATAACATTTAAAGTGGCCCACTACATTATTTAGGTGAAGTTAAAGTAGCAATGATTGTCACACACACACTCGGTGTGGCCAAAATATTCTCTGCATTTGACCCATCCCCCTTGATCACCCCCTGGGAGGTGAGGGGAGCAGTGAGCAGCAGTGGTGGCCGCGCCCGGGAATCATTTTTGGTGATTTAACCCCCAATTCCAAGCCTTGATGATGAGTGCCAAGCAGGGAGGTAATGGCTCCCATTTGTTATTGTCTTTGGTATTTGATGTTGTCTGACAAATTATTTTAATTGGACAAACATTTTATTTATGTGGCCCACCATGTAATTTTAGGTGGTCTGCCACTTTAATTTGTTATGCCATGTTATTTGAATTAGTTAACCATGTTACTTATGTGGCCCACCACTTCATTTTTATGTGGCCCACTACATCATTTGATGTTGTCTGACAAATTATTTTAATTGGACAAACATTTTATTTACGTGGTCCACCACATAATTTAATGTGGCCCGTCATGTAGTTTTAGGTGGTCTGCCACATTTAACTTTTTAACGCCAGGTTATTTGAATTAGTCAACCATGTTACTTATGTGGCCCACCACTTCATTTTTATGTGGTCCGCCACATCATTTAAAGTGGCCCGCCATGTCATTTTAAGTGGTCTGCCACATTTTTTTAATTAGTCAATCATGCTATTTATGTAGCCCCCCCCACATCATTTTTATTTTGTGTAGTCTGCCACATTATTTGATGTGGCCCGCCACTTCATTTAAAGGAGCCCGCCATGTCATTTAAAGTGGCCAACTACATTATTTGATGTTGTCTGTCAAATTATTTTAATTGGACAAACATTTTATTTACATGGTCCACCACTTAATTTAATGTGGCCCGTCATGTAGTTTTAGGTGGTCTGCCACATTTAATATTTTAACGCCAGGTTATTTGAATTAGTCAACCATGTTACTTATGTGGCCCACCACAGCATTTTTATGTGGTCCGCCACGTCATTTTAAAGTGGCCCGCCATGTCATTTTAAGTGGTCTGCCACATTTTGTACGCCACATTTCATGTGTCTGACACATTATTTTAATTAGTCAATCATGCTATTTATGTAGCCCCCCCACATCATTTTTATTTTGTGTAGTCTGCCACATTATTTGATGTGGCCCGTCACTTCATTTAAAGGAGCCCGCCATATCATTTAAAGTGGCCAACTACATTATTTGAAGTTGTCTGTCAAATTATTTTAATTGGACAAACATTTTATTTACGTGGCCCACCACCTACTTTAATGTGGCCCGTCATGTAGTTTTAGGTGGTCTGCCACATTACATTTTTTAACGTCAGGGTATTTGAATTAGTCAACCATGTTACTTATGTGGCCCACCACCTCATTTTTATGTGGTCCGCCACATCATTTAAAGTGGCCCGCCATGTCATTTTAAGTGGTCTGCCACATTTTGTATGCCACATTTCATGTGTCTGCCACATTATTTTAATTAGTCAATCATGCTATTTATGTAGCCCCAACACATCATTTTTATTTTGTGTAGTCTGCCACATTATTTGATGTGGCCCGCCACTTCAATTAAAGAAGCCCGCCATATTTATTAGGCCCACTACATTATTTGAAGTTGTCTGTCAAATTTTTTTCATTGGTCAAACATTTTATTTATGTGGCCCACCACCTACTTTAATGTGGCCTGCCATGTAATTTTAAGTGGTCTGCCACATTTAATTTTTTACGCCAGGTTATTTGAATTAGTCAACCATGTTACTTATGTGGCCCACCACATCATTTTTATGTGGTCCGCCACGTCATTTAAAGTGGCCCGCCATGTCATTTTAAGTGGTCTGCCACATTTCCTTTTTTACGCCACATTTCATGTGTCTGCCATCTTATTTTTATTAGTCAATCATGTTTTTATCTGGTCCGCCACGTCATTTAATGTGGCTACGCCATGTCAGGTGTCAAACTTAAGGCCCAAGAGCCAAATCTGGCCACACATCATCTAATTTGAAAGGATCCGCCACATTATTTTTAATTGGCCAACCATGTTATTTAAGTGGCCCCCCAAATAATTTTAATGTGATCCGCCACATTATTTCAAGTGGCCTACCATATCATGTATGTGGTATGTTGGCAGCAAAACAGGCCCAGAGCATAATACTACCACCAGCATGCTTGACGGTAGGCCTGGTGTTCCTGGGATTAAAGGCCTCACCTTTTCTCCTCCAAACATATTGCTGGGTATTGTGGCCAAATATATATATATATATATATATATATATATATATATATATATATATATATATATAGTGTCTTTAGCGTTTGATGTATTTGTGTCTATTTTTGTCAATTGTAAGTTGGTAAAAAAAAAACCAACTTAAAACCTTGTCCAGCTGTTCACTGACATGTACTATTCATGTTTAAATAACTTTCACTGCAAATGAATATTGGTTATGAGATTATCTTCATGGAGTATTGTGACCACCAGGCGTGACAGTAAATAATTACCACTTAAAGACAGCATAAATCTTTCAATAGGTTATATTTTCGCACCTATCATTGTTTCCTAAATAATTTCACTTGATGAAATATTTTCTAACATCCCAGACTACAAAATAATAAAAGAAAGTACTATGGTTCCTGCTGGTATCTGATTGTTATCAGTACTGGCCAATAATCAAGGTTTTGGAAGTTGTATCTAATGCAGCTGAGATTATAGATATATGACAGCAGTGTGTGTGTGTGTGCCTTTAAAAAGGCGGTGCCTGTTGCCTAGTGACGTGTGACGTCATCGAGTCTGAGTTTCAGCTGTTTTTGTTAGCCTGGCAGGCTTTTGAATCTCCCGCTGGTTTGTGTTACCTCCGCTTCATAAATAGACTGAACGTGCTTCCCTGGCGGTATGTTCTTGTCAACAAACGGGGTGTTGTTTGGATGGCACTTCTATCACTGATTTGTTCGCCAATATTCCCTCCGACCCTCGTAGTTCCTGGCGCACAGTGCAGTCCGAGCACTTCCTTCAACTGCTGTCAGTGCCAGTGATCCCTCATTTGGTTATGGTTTGCATTTATTTCAAACCTGCGACACATTTTACTCTAGTTTTATCGAATTTGGATGGATTTATTTTAGGTGCAAATCCCTTTCCGCACATGTGCAACTTTTTTTTTTTTTTTTCAGTACAAGTACTCAATATTTCTAAAGTATTATTATTAATTATTGTTATTAATACTCCGATATCAACAAAAAACAAGTATCGTTTTTTATGGGTTTACATCTATAATCTCTATGGAACAATACCGCAGTGTAAAACATCACATTTGCCAAAAATATTATAGTTACATATTACTTACACGAGGCGTATTAGAAAGTATCCAGTAACAAACGTGTCTGCATCATGAGATTATCTTCATGGAGTATTGTGACCACCAGGCGTCGCAATGAATAATTACCACTTCAACTTAAAGACAGCACAAATCTTTCAATAGGTTATGTTTTCGCACCTATCATTGTTTTCTAAATAATTTCCCTTGATCACATATTTTCTAACATCCCAGACTGCAAAATAATAAAATGATGTACTATGGTTCCTGCTGGTATCAGAATCAGAATCAGAATCAGCTTTATTGTCATTACGCAAGGTAACGAGATTGAGGCCATTCCATACAGTGCGATGTGTGCATGCTAGAAAAACAATGTGCAAATATATAAAAATTTAAAAAATGTAGAAGTGCAATGAATATGGTGTGAAATGAATATATACATGAAAAAACAAAACAAAAACAGGGTGGTTGGTGGAATGGGTTATTGCACCGAAGAGAAGGCAGTTATGAGGGACAATGGGGCAGTCCGTTCAGGATGGTTATGGCCCTGGGGATCTGATTGTTATCAGTATTGGCCAATAATCAAGGTTTTGGAAGTTTATTATTATTATTGAATATTAGACAGAACTTCCACTATAGCCCAGTGGGGTTCAAAAGCACAGTGGAAAACACAATGTAATATTCATAGTAGGGTTGTAGCACTGCACACCACTGAATCGGTATCCGTATCGGCCGTGAAAGAACTATGAACTTTGAGTCTGTGCCCATACTACTGTTACACCTTGTAGACGCTAAAGCTAAGTATTCCTGCCTCGTTTATTTGGGAATGTTTTTTCATTCAAAGATGTAATCTAAAGTTGGTGACAGATGCTGTGTGTGTGTGTGTGTGTGTGTGTGTGTGTGTGTGTCTGTGTGTGTGTGTGTGTGTGTGTGCCATCTGTCCTGACAAGATTACTGGAGTCAGACAAGAAGACAGACTGGACCAGATTAGAGTATGAATATAGGGCAGGAGAAATGTGGAGAGTGAAACTAGCGACCCCCCCCCCAAAAAAACAAGAGTGGGACATCACTCAGGTCAAAGATATGAGGTGATATGGAGCTGGACTGTATTTACGTGTGTTTGTGTGCAGCTATGAGACCTTGCGGCGCCCGTGCAGGAGGAGACGGGCTTTCGACTGAAAGCTGATTCCTGAATGCGTCACCATGGCAACTGGGTCCTACTTTGGCTCCCCCCCCCCCTCCCCACCCCCATCTGCTGGCATGAATGGCGGACGGTTTGACAGCGTACTCGTCAACACGCACACGCCATGGCACG
>NC_084568.2:36810000-36847500 GCF_033978685.3 Nerophis lumbriciformis | reverse complement strand
AAAGGATGGATGGAATTAATATTTATTAATAACATTTCAATAGTTTTAAAATATTTTTCAATAATATATGAAAATACCTCAAACATGTATCACATCAAACGTAACACCATTATGCCTCATAATAAAAATAATAAATACATTTAAATGATGACTAAAACATATTTACACTTAAACTTTCTTTTTTTTTAAATCAGATTTTACGGTCAAAAAAATATCTAGTTTCCAAGATTTTTTCTTATTAATATTTGATTTTAATTATTATTAATTTATTAATAAAATGTCAATAGTATTATATTATTTTACAATAATATAAGAAAATATGTCCAACATGTATCACATCAGACGTAACACGATTATGCCTCATAATAAAAATAATAAATACATTTTTATATATATTTGCACATTAACTGTAAACAATAAAAATAAAATAAAAATCAATACATTTTACAGTAAAAAAAAAATCTAGTTTACAATATTTTTTCTAATTAATATATTATTATAATTATTAATAATTTATTAATACCATTTCAATAGTATAAAATTATTTTTCAATAATAAGAAAATACCTAAAACATGTATCACATCAAACATAACACGATTATGCCTCATAATAAAAATTATAAATACATTTAAATGATGATTGAAACATATTTACACATAAACTGTAAAAAAAAAAAAAAAATCATTAGATTTTACGGTAAAAAAAATCTAGTTTCCAAGATGTTTCTCATTAATATTTATTGTAATTATTAATTAATAATCTATTAACATTTCAATAATATTATATTATTTTTCAATAACATAAGAAATTACGTCCCATTGAACATAATACTATTATGCCTCATAATAAAAATAATAAATACATCTGAATGACTAAATCATATTTACACAAACTGTAAAAAAAACAAAAAAAACTCAGTAGATATTAGTTTAAAAAAAATCTAGCTTCCAAGATTTTTTTCATTATGAATTTATTAGAATTATTAATTAATATTTATTAATAACATTTCAATATTATATAATTTTTTAATAATGTAAAAAAAACATGTCAAACATTTAACATAATACTATCATGCCTTATAATAAAAAAATATTTTTTACACAAACTGTAAAAAAAAAAAAAGAGTAGGTTTCACGGTAAAAAAAAAAAAAGGCAGCTCAGTCACTAGAATTTTATCGTAAAATTTACGGAGGTTTTACACTAAATTAGCGTAAATTAAAACAACGCTATGTTTTTGTTTTTTATAGGAAACTTCTGGCGACTGAGCTGACATTTTTTTTAACCTTAAAATCTACCAACTTTTTTGTACAATATATATGTGTAAATATAATGCATTCATCATTTCAATGTATTTATTTATTTATTTATCAATTATTATAAGGCATGATCGTGTTATGTCCAATGTCATAGGATATGGTTGACATATTTTCCTATATCATTAAAAAAGAATATAACATTAATGAAATACAATTTTTTATTTTCATTTTTAAAATAATAGTAGTATTTTCATGTGATCAGAGCTAAATTTGGGCTCAAACCAGAATTGTATTTTATTTTATGACAATTTTTTACTCGCGTGAAACTATTTTCATACTTAATTTGATCAAAATTTAACTGAGTTCCTAGCATATTTTGTATTAAAGCTAATTCATGTGAAATACTTTTTTTCTTAGTACCAAATAATATTATTAAAATAATTACAACATAAATGTGCGTATCTAAAACAATTATATGACGATAACAATAATAAAAAATATCAGCGAGAAGGTAAGTGTTATGGTTGTGGTTGGCGTGATCCCAGGATGCAGAGAAGGCAGGCGACGTGCAAGTAAAGGCCCTTTTACACATCTACGGCCGTTATTCAGACCCAGCACTACAACGTGATTTTTGAAGCACTTTGTCATTTATTATGTGCCTATTCACGCAAAGATGGCAAATATTTCCACACTTGGCACAGTGGTGAAGTGTCACTCAGCGTGCCACAGCGGCATTGAACACAAGGATATGCTGAGAGCGTAATTGAGTCTGGTCCGCTCCATGAAAGCTAATTACGCGCATCTCACGTAGCATGAGAGACGCCAACTGGAGGCCGAGACCCCCGAATTTAGCGAGTAAAGGATCAAGTGCGCTCGGCGAGGGGAGGAGAGAGACACGGCCGCTCTACGCTTGAGCAAGCGGCGCCTCGTCGCCATGGCAGCAATGTCTCTCCGGGTCTCCGTGGCAACGGCTGAATCCTATTGCGGCTCGACTTTGCCCCCGGGCGAGAGAGTCAGGGAGAGAGAGGAAGTGGGAGGAAAAACAGTAACAGACCGGCCGGGAGTTGAGCCCAGGGCATCTGGGCTGACCTGGAAAATGTCGGGTGTGAGCTCATTTGGCTCCCTTTAAGACAGGGGCTCAAACTTTTTACACTGGGGGCCACTTTGATAGTTTTCATTTTTAAAAACCAACACAATATGTATTGGAACCATAAGGGCGCCCCTCGTTGAAGCTCCCGGGGACCCAAAAGGGTCTCAGTCATTAAATTGATGAAAACATTCTTTTTTTAAACTTCAGATCTATCCGTTGACATAACGTTTTAATTTTTTTGAATATTTTGTACCAGTTTTTTAATGGCAAAAACACAAAATATGCAATATTTTTCCCTCAACAAATATTCAAAGTGTAATATTTGATGTGAAGTAATTGAAGCCTTAAATAGGTCAATAATTCATAACATTGATTTTGATTCATTATTCTTTAAAAATAATATATATTGATTTATTTTTATTATTGATTTATTTTTTTGTGCAGTAAAAAAAAAAACGCCTGCATGGCAGCTTTGTGTTATTAATGTGAATATTGCAATATTACAATACCACTCCACTTTAACTTAAAGACAGCACAAGTCCATTCTAGACGGTTAATAATAAATAGATTAGTGTTTTTCATACCTACCATTTCTAACATTGCACACTACAAAATAATACAAGTGTGTGTGATTTGCACTGGTATCGGATTAATATCCGTATCAGCCAAAACTCCAGGGTCTGATACCGGTATCATATCGGTAGTGAAAAAGTGTGACACCCATATTGATGACACGATGAAACGGTGTCCACACTCTCACATTGAGTGTAAATAACTTATGTGGCGCCCCCTATTGACTTATGTTCAAAATGCTTTCAAAAGACGTGATAGTAATAATATGATATAATAATAGTAATAAATATCCTCTTATGTAACCACATGAAAATTGTATTTATTCATCAAATTTATTTTTTATTTATATTTATTTTTGTAACACAGTAGTGTCTTTTTACATTTAAGAATGTATCTGTGGGTCGCAAATGGCCACACTTTGGACACCCCTGGTCTCAGTCATAGAATTGATAAACCATATAATATTTGTTTCAATGCTTAAATATCACCAACAGATCGAGCTGTTATAAGGTTGTTTTTTAAAATGTTTTTTGTCCTTAAAAAAAAGAAGAAATCCCTGTTTTTTATGGCAAAAACACAAAATATGCAATATTTCCACCCCAAAAATGTCAATATGGAATATTTGATATGAAGTAATAGGAGCCTTAAATAGCCCAATAATTCATAAAAACATTGATTTAGATTCATTATTAATTTTTGGACCAAGTGGCTGGGGAGAGGAAAGTCTGGGCTTCTCTGCTTAGGCTGCTGCCCCCGCGACCTGACCTTGGATAAGCGGAAGAAATTGGATGAATGGGTGAATTAATTTTTGAGCAATGACTATTTAAAAAAATATATACAATAAAAAACTTTTATCATACATTAATAAAAAAACATTTTCAACCCATAAATGTCCATATTGACTTCAGATCTATCTGTCGATGTTACATTTTTATTGTGTTTGTTTTATGCACTTTTTGCCAAACACAAAATATGATATATTTTCCCCAAAATGTTTTTGAAAAGTGACATGATGATAATATGATGTGAAGTTTTTGGAGCCTTAAATAGGTCAACGGAAATTCAAAACAACATAGATTTTTATTCACAATTTTTTTTTTTTTTTTTAAATCCCCGTAAAATTCTCGGGGATCCAAAAGGGTCCCACTCATCTGTGTTAAATATAAGTCGTACATTATTTTTCATTTTTTACTTTTACTCATAAATCTCTCGATCAACTTCAAGTCTATCTGTTGATTATAAGTTTTTATTATTTTTTTATATACATTTTGTTTTATGTCTTCTTTGTCATAGAAAACTTAGTTTTTTAATGGCAAATACACAAAACAGGTAATATTCCCCCCCAAAAATGTGAAGTGATAGGTCAATAATTCATAACAACATTGATTTTGATGGATTATTATTTTTTGAGCAGTTTCATAAGATAAAAGCCTGCATGGCAGCTTTGTGTTTTTAGAGTTAATATTGCAACTTTTTCACCTGCATGCTCTTTTATTGCAGCCTTCATGTTGCATGAGTGTTTTTAGCAGGCCGTTACAAAATGAGCTGCGGGCCGCACTTTGGACACCAGCCCCTCCCTAGTCAGAATGTGCATAAATAAGAAGTAAACAGAAAGTGCTCCAGCTTTGCGTCCACGTGTCAACTTGACAACACTCTCTGTGACATGAATCAGCCAAAAAGCGGCGTATAAGTCAGCCTTGGGGCGGCGTGGTGTCATTACAGCTAGCGCCTCACTGACAGTTGGTGATAGCAGCAGGAAACATGCCTCCAGCATCATTTATGTACGCCACCACGAATGGGAGCTTTTAAGAGTAGCATGTGTGGAGGTTCAATTCTGTCTTTATCACTAAAGCCCATTTTTTGCGTTTGAATTTTGTCGACTGAATTTTCAAATTGTGTTATTTCATTGAAAACAAATTCAGTGTAAAAAAAATTACTGTTTAAAAAAATTCAGTAATAAAATCCAGTGCTGAAAAATTCAATGTCAAAAAATTCTCTGCTTTAAAAAGTAAGACCGCAATCGATCCTGTTCCACAAACAGCCAATGAGGTGTCAAGTTTGAAGCCTGACCACCAGGTGTGACTGCACACCTGGTGGTCAGGTGCGAGTGTGTGTGACGTCACACCTGGTGGTTAAGTGTAAGTGACATCACACCAGGTGGTCAGGCGCGAGTCAAACCTGACACCTCATTGGCTGCTTCTGAGACAGGATTGATTGCTCCAGCCTAAGGTTATGTCTACACTAAGTCGTTTAACCCCTTAAAGGAATAATTATTTAGCCTAAGCCCCGTTTCAGCCACACTAACCCATCGTTTAAGGCATACTTGCCAACCTTGAGACCTCCGATTTCGGGAGGTGGGGGTGGGCGTGGTCGGGGTGGGACGGGGGCGTGGTTGGGGGCGTTGCTAAAAGGGGAGGAGTATATTTACAGCTAGAATTCACCAAGTCAAGTATTTCATAGATTATATATATATATATATACGTATACAAATGTTTTTTATTATATATATTTTTATTTTATTATATATATATATATATATATATATATATATATATGTATATATATATATATATATATATATATATATATATATATATATATATATAATAAATACTTGAATTTCAGTGTTCATTTATTTACACATATACACACACATAACACTCATCTACTCATTGTTGAGTTAAGGGTTGAATTGTCCATCCTTGTTCTATTCTCTGTCACTATTTTTCGAACCATGCTGAACACCTCTGATGATGCATTGCTGTGTGGCACGCACAAAAGTGCTTTCATCAAATGCACTAGATGGCAGTATTGTCCTGTTTAAGAGTGTCACAACATTGCTGTTTACGGCAGACGAACTGCTTTATGGTATACAAAAAAGTGACTGCTGTTGTTGTGTGTTGTTGCCGCGCTGGGAGGACGTTAATGAAACTGCCTAACAATAAACTCACATAAGAAACCAAGAACACGCCCTCCATCATTCTACAGTTATAACGTTATTGGGCAGGTATGTTGTTTAAATTGTGGGTTAGCGGACTCAGGTCCTCATGGACCTGAGTCCGCCTGAATTTCGGGAGAAAATTTGTCCCGGGAGGTTTTCGGGAGAGGCGCTGAATTTCGGGAGTCTCCCGGAAAATCCGGGAGGGTTGGCAAGTATGGTTTAAGGTCCCCCTCCTCGGATATTTTTTTACACAGGCAAGTGCGCCGTGTATTTCTTGAATCTCCGGCTTTTAGCTTTGTACGGACTCATTGATACTTTACAAACTGAGTTCGGAGAGGAAGTGACGCAGAAAGACCACGCCCACACAGGAAGTGACGTCAGAACGCGCCACAGCCAGCTTCATAATAAAGCGGTTTCGTAACTCAGAGCTAACCACTGGAAATATGGAGGAGAGTCATCCAGACATGTCCGTGTTTCTCCTTCTTCTACATGTGCAGACGCTTGTGGAAATCGCACATGAATACCTTAAGAGAAAGAGATTGCAGCTATTTGGGATACAACACTTCTCAGACGGCAAGACAACTTTCCAATGTCCGGGTCAGCTGGGATTCTGCTTACCGAGAAACTTTGTCCATTTGTCGAAGGAGAGACAACGAGAATACGGGCTCCTGTGGATGTGATAAAAAAGGTAGCGTGTGCTTTGTATTACCTGGCCGTCGAGGGAAGACTACGGAAAACGGCAAATGTTTTTGGACTGGCAAAGCAGAGTATCAGTTATTGTCCGCCATGTATGTCGCAGACTCAAAGTCTAGGTCCAGAGTATATAAAGCATACTTGCCAACCTTGAGACCTCCGATTTCGGGAGGTGGGGGCTTGGGGGGTGGGAGGGTGGGGCGGGGCGTGGTTAAGAGGGGAGGAGTATATTGACAGCTAGAATTCAACAAGTCAAGTATTTCATACATTTATATATATATATATATATATATATATATATATATATATATATATATATATATATATATATATATATATATATGTATATATATATATATATATATATATATATATATATACACACATATATATATATATATATATATATATACAGTATATATATATATCTACATCCTGAAAATATGCAAACAAAACTGTGTTTAGATAATTGATACTTCAAACTTGCATAAATAAATATTAAGGAATATAACATAACTTGGCTTCTGAGAGTTTCAAAATGTAATGAATAAAATGCTAAAGTTGTTGATAAACAAGCAATTATTTTAATAATTAAATATGGTCATTTTAAATGAATTATTATGATAATTTAAAATCAATTATTTCAAATATGTTTATTTTAATGTATAATTCTATGGCTGGATGTAATAAGGAGTCAGGAAAAAATACAAATAAAAATACAATTAATTTTGATGTTTTTAGCAAAATATAGTAAAAATTTATTTAGTTTTTTTTTTTTTTTTTTTTTAATTAATAAACATATTTATTTTTAGGTAAGATAAACATAATAATACAATTTATCTCTAGTCTGGATGATTTAGTTCTTGTCACCCTGTTGTCCTCCCGTCATGAAAAAAGGTTGTCCTCACTCGGGTCCGCATGAAGCTGGAGGGGGCGTGGCCTCCAGCTCCATCTGAAAATTGGGAGATTTTCGGAAGAATATTTGTCCCGGGAGGTTTTCGGGAGAAGCGCTGAATTTCGGGAGTCTCCCGGAAAATTCGGGAGGGTTGGCAAGTATGATATAAAGTCACCAAAAAGGAATGGACAATGAAGGTGAAGGCAAAAGAGTGAGGAGTGTCCTGACCAGATATTCAGATCCCTAGATTGATTGTTGTAAAATGTTCTTTGTCTCCTTGTGTAAAGATGTGATTAATTTATGATGTCTCAGGTGTGATTCACTACCATAGGGCCCCACAGCACACTGGATTCCAGTTCATTGAAATACCACAACACTGGATATTAAGTTACATTTAAGAACTTGCACACAAAGCAACACTTGAGGTGACTATGACGTGTGCATTTTCCACGCATGCGTACTAGGCTGACGGAGGGGGCAGGAGGTCTTAAACGACCATTGTGTGTGTGGACAAGGATAAGGTTGGGTGGGGTTTACCCCGGATAACCTAAGGCCCCATTTACACTAAGCCGGATGAGGTTATCCGGGGTAAATCACACCTAACCTTATCCTTGTCCAGACACAACAATGCCACCGTTTAAGACCCCCGCCCTCCTCCATCCATCCGATGGCGCAACGCAACCTAGTACGCATGCGTGGAAAATGCGCACGTCATAGTCACCTCCAGTGTTGCTTTGTGTGCAAGTTCTTAAATGTAACTCAATATCCAGTGTTGTGGTATTTCAATGAACTGGAATCCAGTGTGCTGTGGGGCCCTATGGTAGTGAATCACACCTGAGACATCATCAATTAATCACATCTTTATTGGACACGTAAACAATGTGATAAAGAACATTTTACAAACAATGTGATAAAGAACATTTTACATCAATCAATCTAGGGATCTAGATATCTAGTCAGGACACTCCTCACTCTTTTGCCTTCACCTTCATTGTCCATTCCTTTTTGGTGACTTTATACACTCTGGACCTAGACGTTGAGTCCGTGACATACATGGCGGACAATAACTGATACAGTCTGCTTTGCCAGTCCAAAAGCATTCGCCGTTTTCCGTAGTCTTCCCTCGACGGCCAGGTAATACAAAGCACACGCTACCTTTTTTATCACATCCACAGGAGTCCGCATTCTCGTTGTCTCTCCTTCGACAAATGGACAAAGTTTTTCGCTAAGTAGAATCCCAGCTGACCCAGACATTGGAAAGTTGTCTTGCCGTCTGAGAAGTGTTGTATCCCAAATAGCTGCAATGGCTTTCTCTTAAAGGCCTACTGAAACCCACTACTACCGACCACGCAGTCTGATAGTTTATATATCAATGATGAAATCTTAACATTGCAACACATGCCAATACGGCCGGGTTAACTTATAAAGTGCAATTTTAAATTTCCTGGGAAACTTCCGGTTGAAAACGTCTGTGTATGATGACGTATGCACGTGACGTCAATAGTTGAAACAGACATTTTGGAATAGGTCGGTCGCCAGCTTAAATCGTCTTTTTTCATCGCTATATTCCACAGTATTCTGGACATCTGTGTTGGTGAATCTTTTGCAATTTGTTTAATGAACAATGGAGACTGCAAAGAAGAAAGCTGTAGATGCGATCGGTGTATTAGCGTCTGGCTACAGCAACACAAGCAGGAGGACTTTGACTTGGATAGCAGACGCACTATCCGACGCTAGCCGCCGACCGCATCGATGATCGGGTGAAGTCCTTCATCGCTCCGTCGATCGCTGGAACGCAGGTGAGCACGGGTGTTGATGAGCAGATGAGAGCTGGCGTAGGTGGAGAGCTAATGTTATTAGCATAGCTCTGTCGAGGTCCGTAGCTAAGTTAGCTTCAATGTTAGCAACAGCATTGTTAAGCTTCGCCAGGCTGGAAAGCATTAACCGTGTAGTTACAGGTCCATGGTTTAATAGTATTGTTGATTTTATGTCTATCCTTCCAGTCAGGGGTTTATTTCTTTTGTTTCTATCTGCAGTTAAGCACGATGCTATCACGTTAGCTCCATAGCTAAAGTGCTTCACCGATGTATTGTCGTGGAGATAAAAGTCACTGTGAATGTCCATTTCGCGTTCTCGACTCTCATTTTCAAGAGGATATAGTATCCGAGGTGGTCTAAAATACAAATCCGTGATCCACAATAGAAAAAGGAGAGAGTGTGGAATCCAATGAGCCCTTGTACCTAAGTTACGGTCAGAGCGAAAAAAGATACGTCCTGCACTGCACTCTAATACTTCACTCTCACGTTCCTCATCCACCAATCTTTCATCCTGGCTCAAATTAGTGGGGTAATCGTCGCTTTCTCGGTCCCAATCGCTCTCGCTGCTGGTGTAAACAATGGGGAAATGTGAGGAGACTTTCAACTTGTGACGTCACGCTACTTCCGGTACAGGCAAGGCTTTTTTTTAATCAGCGACCAAAAGTTGTGAACTTTATCGTCGATGTTCTCTACTAAATCCTTCCAGCAAAAATGATCAAGTATGACACATATAATGGATCTGCTATCCCCGTTTAAATATGAAAAATTTCACTTCAGTAGGCCTTTAAGGTATTCATGTGTGATTTCCACAAGCGTGTGCACATGTAGAAGAAGGAGAAACACGGACATGTCTGGATAACTCGTCTCCATATTTCCAGTGGTTACCTCCGAGCTTTATTATGAAGCTGGCTGTGGCGTGTTCTTTTTGGTGTCACTTCCTCTCCAAACTCAGTTTGTAAAGGATCAATGAGTCCATACAAAGCTAAGAGCCGGAGATTCAAGAAATACACGGCTAACTTACCCGTGTAAAAATGTGTCCGAGGAGGGGGACCTTAAACGATAGTTTAGTGTGGCTGAAACGGGGCTTAGGCTAACTAATTATTGGTTTAAGGGGTTAAAGGACTTAGTGTAGAAGGGACCTTCATTTACCCGGAGTGAATCTTGCTTTTTGAAGCAGCAAATCTTTCCACACTGAATTTTTCAGCACTGATTTATTATACACTGAATTTTTTCAGTGTATAATAAATCAGCACGGTGGAAGAGGGGTTAGTGCGTCTGCCTCACAATACGGAGGTCCTGGGTTCGATCCTGCGCTCGGGATCTTTCTGTGTGGAGTTTGCATGTTCTCCCCGTGACTGCGTGGGTTCCCTCCGAGTACTCCGGCTTCTTCCCACTTCCAAAGACATGCACCTGGGGATAGGCCCCTCCCACCTCCAAAGACATGCACCTGGGGATAGGCCCCTCCCACCTCCAAAGACATGCACCTGGGGATAGGTTGATTGGCAACACTAAATGGTCCCTAGTGTGCGAATGTGAGTGTGAACATAGACATGTTATAAGTAGACACAGCATTGGCTGCTGTGACGCGAGAAATTGGGCCGCCATCTTGAAGTGGTGATGAGGAGCCGGCGAGCAGCCTCAACTGACAGTTGACAGGTAGAAAACAAAGATGCTAAACTGACAGTTGACAGGTAGAAAACAAAGATGGTGTTCAGCGTTTTCCTGCTCAAAATGAGCAGACTGTTGAAAATAGGAATCGGGGAATTACTTTTCACAAGTAAGATTTAACATTAACGTACTATTGGTTGTATTTAGTGAAAATAGTGTGTGCATATTGTATATAGTTCTCTGCAAACCTATGAAATGTTCTATTTTGTCTTCATTATTTTGTCCGAATGCACCAGAATGCTTCATTTGTATGTGAAAATCACAAAGAAATCTTCTGGGGGAGGATGACCCCCCTACAGGAGTTTGCTTTACAAACTTTCAGCCCCACCTTAAATAAATTACACCAGCCGCCGCTGATTATGATGCATTCTCATTTTAGGCAAAGTATAAGACAATACTTTAACAGTATAATTGTAACCAGGAATAAGTCTTCAAGTAACAATATTCAAATACTAACATTGTTGGGTAAGACAGAATTTGCTTTTATTCTGAATCCAGTGAAACAGATTGGTGGTTTTAGCTGATATAAAGACTTGCAGGTGTTTATATATGATTATGTTGAAGTATTTGGCACACACTTTTATCCAAAGCGACTTACATCAAAAATACATATAAAACAATCACTGTAAACGTGATTATTTAAGGGAAGAATGTAATAGAAAATATCAATACAAAGTGTCAAGACAGAATAAACTACAGTACAATACAGTCTATAAGATATACAGATATCTAATGTATTCATACATTGTTTATGTAGCATGTATATATAACCTCATCATATTGTTTCTTCTACTTAAAAATAGCTGACCCTTTTTTTCCCCCTTCTCTGGGATTATATTCCCAGTTTTGATCTGGGACGTCTGGTCACTTATAGCATATAAGAATATTCTATTACTGTTAAGCAAACTATGAATAATAAAACATGTGTCCTTTGTCATAGCTGCACGTATGACAAAAAAAGTGCGTGAAAATCAGTGGTATTCAGTGAGGTAAGATGAATTAAATGTCATTGCTCCTGCCAAATTAATTGCACTGAATGGAGCGGATCACCACTCCAAGATGGCGGCCCCGCGTCTCGTCAGCGACAGTAGGCAGTAGCGCTCCATGCTGCGTCTACTTATAAGATGTCTATGTATGTGAATGTTGTCTATCTGTGTTGGTCCTGCGACGAGGTGGTGACTTGTCCAGGGTGTACCCCGCCTTCCGCCCGAATGCAGCTCAGATAGGCTCCAGCAACCCCCCGCAACCCCGAAAGGGACAAGCGGTAGAAAATGGAAGGATTTTTTTTTTTTTTTTACACTGAACTTTTTTTTAACTTTAACTTTAACTTTTATACACTGAATTATAAAAACACTGAATTTTTTTTGCCTTCGGCTGCCGCCCAGCTCACACTGCGCCCAACCTCTGTGACCCCTCCCATGAGTGGGGAGCCCATTGGAGGGGGGACCCACGTTGCCTCTTCGGGCTGAGCCACCAGGTGCTCGCCATCGTGCCCCACCTCTGGGCCTGGCTCCCGGTCGAGGGAAATCTAGGTCCTCGAGTTGTACTTTTCATAAAGGTCTTTGAGCTGCTCTTTGTCTGATCCCTCACCTAGGACTTGTTTGTCTTGGGAGACCCAACCAGGGGGCATAGAAGCCCCCGGACAACATAGCTCCTAGGGCAGGGGTCGGCAACCTTTGCCAGTCAAAGAGCCACTTTGACCAGTTTCACAAATTATAGAAAACAATGGGAGCCACAAAAAAATTTTGAAATTTAAAATGAAATAACACTGCATACAAAGTTTTTTTTTTGCTTTGAGCTATGTATAATAAACCAGGGGTCTCAGACACACTGCCCACACCTTAATATGGAATTTGAATGCAGGTGCGGAACACGGGTTTTATATGAACGGCGCTTGTCAGCGTCATGCGTGCCGTGATGGTACAGCATAAGGCACCCACTGCAACCAGCGTGCCTGATCAGCCACACGTTGTATGGCGCTTCCGCTTGCTCACGTAGGTGACAGCAATGCATACTTACTCAACAAGCACACAGGTTACACTGACGGTGGCGGTATGAAAAAAACTTTAACACTCTTACTAATATTGCGCCACACTGTGAACTCACACCAAACAAGAATGACAATCACGTTCCGGGAGAACATCTGCACCGTAACACAACATAAACACAACAGGACAAATACCCAGAATCCCATGCAGCCCTAACTCTTGACAAAATAATAGAATGGAAAATAACACAATATGTTACTGCATATGTCAGCAGCTAAATTAGGAGCCTTTGTTTGCTTACTTACTACTAAAAGATAAGTTGTCTTATACACCCCCCGCTACCAAACTCCGCCCACCTCAACCGTCATTCTTGTTTGGTTTTGGTTCAAAGTGTGGCGCATTATTAGTAAGAGTGTTAAAGTTGTTTTATATGGTCACCGTCAGTGTAACCTGTGTGGCTGTTGACAAAGTATGACTTGCTGTCACGTACGTGTGCAAGCATAAAATGCATACTGTATATCAAGTGGTTGGGCTGGCACGCTGTTAATACAGATTGTAGAGGGTGCCAAATGCTGTACCATCATGGAACACCCTAATTATAATTGTAAGGGTGAAAATCGGTGAACATTAGTCCCGGGAGTTTTCTGCGAGAGGCACTGTAATCCGGAAGTATCCCGGGAAAATCGGGGGGTTCGGCAAGTAAGCTGCATAGCCGCATCAGAGTGATCAAAGAGCCGCATGCGGCTCCGGAGCCGCGGGTTGCCGACCCCTGTCCTAGGGTCATTGGGACACGCAAACTCCTCTACCACGATAAGGTGGCAGCTCACCCGAACGCCTCCCGAGGGAGGTGTTTAGGGCACGTCCGACCGGCAGGAGGCCACGGGGAAGACCCAGGACACGTTGGGAAGACTATGTCTCCCGGCTGGCCTGGGAACGCCTCGGGATCCCCCGGGAGGAGCTGGACAAAGTGGCTGGGGAGAGGGAAGTCTGGGCTTCCCTGCTTAGGCTGCTGCCCCCGCGACCTGACCTCGGATAAGGGGAAGAAAATGGATCGGTGGACGCAATTTTAATTTTTTTATGAAATTGTCAGCATAATTTGATGTAAAAAAATAAAATGAAAAAATTCAGTTCCCAAAAATCAGTTTTATAAATTCAGTGTGAAAACAAAGCTTTTTTGTTTTCGTCCATCTTGCATGTGCTGATTGGTGCGGCGTGTTTATTTGTCTGGCAGCACATTTACACAGCATAAGCAGCCTATTAGCGGGCCAACTAGCCAAGAAAACAGATGATCCGCTCCGACAGAGCGCCTATTGTAGCGCCGCGCCGCCAAACAATGGCGGCCTTTCTCCGCGCCACAGAGCCACGATTCAACGCCGGCCTTCAGCTGCCCGCTCACTACTCTATAAGCCGCTGCCACGGGGATACAGCAGGAGATTGTACGCGCGCACTTTTGATTTAGGAGCATTATCACAGTTTTTTACTCTCATTTCTTGAAAAATATCATTCCTCGCCTTCATGAGGGTTTAGGCTCGTTAAAGCACGCAGGATGCAACATAAAATGTATCCACTTGACAAAGATAGCAACAAATTGCAACTTCCAAGGTCAGAAAAGGACAGGGGAGTGGCCGTGCCAGCAACCTGCGGGTTCCTGGTTCGATCCCCACCTTCTACCAACCTCGTCACGTCTATGTGTCCTGGAGCAAGACACTTCACCCTTGCTCCTGATGGGTGCTGGTTAGGGCCTTGCATCACAAGGCTGTGAATCTACGATTCTCAGGGGTAACGATACAATTCAGAGTCGATTCTCGATTCATAGTCAATACTTTTTTAATAGCAGTGGGTGCCAGTTGTATGATTAACTACATTCCTTCGTAAAATAGACAAACAGCTTTGATAAACTGTTGCATTAATTACTCATCTGTACAGAAAATATGGGCATCTAAAAAAAACAACAGTTCATCCAAAAAATTAAAACTAAATTTATATATATAGTATGTGATACTAATTAATCATATTTAGTACTATACCGCCTCTAAAAAGTAGGAAAATGTGTGATATCATCCAAAACTAATGTAAAGTATCAAAGAAGAGAAGAATAAGTGATTATTACATTTTAACAGAAGTGTAGATAGGACATGTTAAAACAGAAAATAAGCAGATATTAACAGTAAATGAACAAGTAGATTAATAATCCATTTTTACAGTTTGTCCCTCATAATGTGTACAAAATAATAGGTGTATAAATGAGACAATATGTTACTGCATACGTCAGCAGACTAATTAGGAGTCTTTGTTTGTTTACTTACTACTAAAAGACAAGTTGTCTAGTATGTCCACTATTTTATTTAAGGACTAAATTACAATAATAAACATATGTTTCATGTACCCTAACATTTTTTGTTCAAATAAAGCCAATAGTGCAATTTTTTGTGGACTCCTTTATTTAGAAAAGTATTGAAAAGTAAAGAAATACATTTTGGTACCGGTACAACACTAATTATATATTTATATATATATATATATATATATACACAGTATATATATATATATATATATATATATATATATATATATACACACAGTATATATATATATATATACACACAGTATATATATATATATATATATATATATATATATATATATATATATATATATATATATATATATATGAAAAATCGATTTAAATATTTAAAATATATCAAAAACATTTTTTTAAATATATAAAATATAATAATATCAAAAATCGATTCAAATATATATCTAAATATATATATATATATATATATATATATATATATGTATATATATATATATATATATATATATATATATATATATATATATATATATATATATATATATATATATATATATTTAAACATCTATCTACATAATATTTTTTTTTACACCTCTAATAGTTCATATTTTTGAATATAGAAAGATAAAACACTGTACTTTAATCAAGCGATTCTTTGGCGTACCACTAGATGGAGCCTGTATACCACTAGTGGTGGACATACCACAGTTTGAGAATCCCTGGGGTCGGGTTTAATACTTGTACTTGTGAGATGTTTGTAAATATCATACAGCAATACAACAAAACGTGGACCAAAGACCTTCCAGGCCCAGACGCTAACCTCAGCTACGTCTAAAAATAGGCCAAGTCACATGTTCTGACTCCCGTACGCGTAACCCAAAATATGGGTTTCATGACATAATAGCTGCAGTGCCATGTTTTCTTCCTCGGTCTTAATCTTCCGACCAGCGCCACCTAGTCAGGACTCGCCACCAAAATATCAAAGCTAATGTTTATCCACTGATCCCCCGGCTAACACCTGTATGAGATTAAAATCCTCAAGGCCAGGCTTTAATTCCCCGTAATCTGAGACCATTGCGGCTCACGTGACGTCAGGATTTGTATTTCTTTTTCTGATAAACGCCAGCGGGTGGCTAATAGATTACCTGATGATTCCAACGGCAAATCCTACCACTGATTATTTGCTTTTCTTGAGCTTGTCACTTGACAGTTGCGTGTTTTGAAATTGCCTCGTTCATTATTATTCTCCCACTTCCATCCCATTTTTGAGGGTCTTAACATGCACTAAACTCACCAATTTTTGTGGAAAACTTTGATATTTAAAAAAATTTAAAAATGGTCTCCTTCTGGAAAACAAACAGGAAGTCGGCCATCTTGGTTTCTGTCATCAATCAATCAGTGTTTACTTGTATAGCCCTAAATCACCAGTGTCTCAAAGGGCTGCACAAGCCACAACAACATCCTCGGCTCAGATCCCACATCAGGGCAAGGAAAAACTCAACCCAATGGGATGACAATGAGAGACCTTGGAGGGGACCGCAGACTATGGACTGAGAGTCCAGTCCATGGTGGATCTAACATAATAGTGAGAGAGTCCAGTCCATAGTGGATCTAACATAATTGTGTGAGAGTCCAGTCCATAGTGGATCTAACATAATAGTGTGAGAGTCCAGTTCATAGTGGATCTAACATAATAGTGTGAGAGTCCAGTCCATAGTGGATCTAACATAATAGTGGGAATCCAGTCCATAGTGGATCTAACATAATAGTGAGAGTCCAGTCCATAGTGGATCTAACATAATAGTGTGAGAGTCCAGTCCATAGTGGATCTAACATAATAGTGTGAGAGTCCAGTCCATAGTGGATCTAACATAATAGTGTGAGAGTCCAGTCCATAGTGGATCTAACATAATAGTGAGAGTCCAGTCCATAGTGGATCTAACATAATAGTGTGAGAGTCCAGTCCATAGTGGATCTAACATAATAGTGTGAGAGTCCAGTCCATAGTGGATCTAACATAATAGTGTGAGAGTCCAGTCCATAGTGGATCTAACATAATAGTGTGAGAGTCCAGTCCATAGTGGATCTAACACAATATTGTGAGAGTCCAGTCCATAGTGGATCTAACATAATAGTGGGAATCCAGTCCATAGTGGATCTAACAAAATAGTGAGAGTCCAGTCCATAGTGGATCTAACATAATAGTGTGAGAGTCCAGTCCATAGTGGATCTAACATAATAGTGTGAGAGTCCAGTCCATAGTGGATCTAACATAATAGTGTGAGAGTCCAGTCCATAGTGGATCTAACATAATAGTGTGAGTCCAGTCCATAGTGGATCTAACATAATAGTGTGAGAGTCCAGTCCATAGTGGATCTAACATAATAGTGTGAGAGTCCAGTCCATAGTGGATCTAACATAATAATGTGAGAGTCCAGTCCATAGTGGATCTAACATAATAGTGTGAGAGTTCAGTCCATAGTGGATCTAACATAATAGTGTGGGAGTCCAGTCCATAGTGGATCTAACATAATAGTTTGAGAGTCCAGTCCTTAGTGGATCCAACATAATAGTGAGAGTCCAGTCCATAGTGGATCTAACATAATAGTGTGAGAGTCCAGTCCATAGTGGATCTAACATAATAGTGGGAATCCAGTCCATAGTGGATCTAACATAATAGTGAGAGTCCAGTCCATAGTGGATCTAACATAATAGTGTGAGAGTCCAGTCCATAGTGGATCTAACATAATAGTGTGAGAGTCCAGTCCATAGTGGATCTAACATAATAGTGTGAGAGTCCAGTCCATAGTGGATCTAACATAATAGTGAGAGTCCAGTCCATAGTGGATCTAACATAATAGTGTGAGAGTCCAGTCCATAGTGGATCTAACATAATAGTGTGAGAGTCCAGTCCATAGTGGATCTAACATAATAGTGTGAGAGTCCAGTCCATAGTGGATCTAACATAATAGTGTGAGAGTCCAGTCCATAGTGGATCTAACACAATAGTGTGAGAGTCCAGTCCATAGTGGATCTAACATAATAGTGGGAATACAGTCCATAGTGGATCTAACATAATAGTGTGAGAGTCCAGTCCATAGTGGATCTAACATAATAGTGAGAGTCCAGTCCATAGTGGATCTAACATAATAGTGTGAGAGTCCAGTCCATAGTGGATCTAACATAATAGTGTGAGAGTCCAGTCCATAGTGGATCTAACATAATAGTGTGAGAGTCCAGTCCATAGTGGATCTAACATAATAGTGAGAGTCCAGTCCATAGTGGATCTAACATAATATTGTGAGAGTTCAGTCCATAGTGGATCTAACATAATATTGTGAGAGTTCAGTCCATAGTGGATCTAGCATAATAGATCCAATATGGATCTATTATTAGTGCACTACACTGTAATAGTTTCAATATCTGGACAGTTTTAATTTAAACATTTTATACAGGGTGTCCCCGCTTTGTCTGTTAGTCAGTTTGGAAAACACTGAAGACACCTTCTCCTCATTCAATGTGTTTTCTTTACTTTCATGACTATTTACATTGTAGATAGTCACATCAAAACTATGAATGAACACATGTGGAGTTATGTACTTAACAAAAAAAGGTGAAATAACTGGAAACATGTTTTATATTCCAGTTTCTTCAAAATAGCCACCCTTTGCTACAATTACTTTTTCGCACACTCTTGGCATTCTCTCCATAAGCTTCAAGCACAACTGTGAAGTGAAAACCATTTCAGGTGAGTACCTCTTGAAGCTCACGGAGAGAATGCCAAGAGTGTGCAAAGCAGTAATCAGAGCAAAGGGTGGCTATTTTGAAGAAACTAGAATATTAAACATGTTTTCAGTCATTTTTTTGTTAAGTACATAACTCCACATCTTTTGATGTGACAATCTACAATGTAAATAGTCATGGAAATAAAGCAAACACATTGATTGAGGAGGAGGTGTGTCCAAACTTTTGGCCTGTACTGTATATAAAAAAAATTGCCTGCGTTTATCAAGATTAATTATGAATGAACTACTGGTTTGAATAAAAACACAATAAAACGGCTGTAAAGCCCAAAAGGGCCACAATGAGTTGGCTCGTTTGTTCTCTGTCTTACTGACCCACAATCCCAGTGTTAGTGCAGTACAAGTCAAACTAGTCTCAAAAGCCACTTTCATTGCCAAGGACAAGGCCACTGTCTTTTTATTGGAGACAACACACACACACACACACAAACACACACACACACACACTCACACACATTTTCGACAGAGCAGCAAATCCCTCTTGGAAAGAAAGCACAAACAAGCTCAGCCTTCACTTGTGTGCGAGACACCAACATTTGCTCAATGGAAAATGACAGAAGAGTATTTAGACATATTTGATCAAGTACTCTTATCATATATAGTAACTGCACAACCCGATACAATTATGTTACAACATTTTGCACAACTAACTTCTGTCTATGGGACATCTCACATGATCCAATGTGCAAAACCACAAGATTTTAAATCAAAGGTCAAGCAGAGTGGAGAGGGTTTCCACGTGACACACCGTCAGAACATTCCGTAAGATTGGAGCATGTGGAAGGAAGTGACAACTGTTATCATTTTCCACCACAAAGGGGTCGGTGTTATCGACGAGTCATGATCAGCTTAAAGCTAATATCAGTTTGGAACGAGATCCGATCATCTAAAGTGAAGTGAGGACAGTTTGATGGTTGATGGCGAGGGGCAGTTTTCGCCACCAGGCTCCGCCCACCACAAATGGGTAGCGATATGTGCTGGCCCACTTCAGGGTGTCTTTATCGTCATTTGTGCCGAGTCTCATCAAAATCTGAGTTTGTGGAGCCAAGTTATGAATGTTGAAAGTTTTATGGCGGGATATCGGTTTAAGATTTGGCGCCATGCCCCGCCCACATTTTATGGCGCAGGCAAAATTCCTTCGCAATTTATCATCGCCCATCTCTCTAGAATCTTTCGTTTTAACCACAACTCATTTGGTCAGAGTCCCTAGGAGGAGGTCATTGAAGTACGAACCCTATTTTTGGCTTAAAAACACATGACCATTCGATTCGATGACCACAGATGAGGCGCTAGCTGTCCAAAGTCGGGACCCTGGGTGGACCACTCAACTAGTGCATCAGTTGGTGACGTCTGACCTGTCTCTACTCAAGATGATCTCCTGCTGGCCCCACTATGGACTGGACTCTCACTATTATGTTAGATCCACTATGGACTGGACTCTCACACTATTATGTTAGATCCACTATGGACTGGACTCTCACACTATTATGTTAGATCCACTATGGACTGGACTCTCTCACTATTATGTTAGATCCACTAGGGACTGGACTCTCACACTATTATGTTAGATCCACTATGGACTGGACTCTCACACTATTATGTTAGATCCACTATGGCCTGGACTCTCTCACTATTATGTTAGATCCACTATGGACTGGACTCTCACACTATTATGTTAGATCCACTATGGACTGGACTCTCACAATATTATGTCAGATCCACTATGGACTGTACTCTCACTATTATGTTAGATCCACTATGGACTGGACTCTCACAATATTATGTTAGATCCACTATGGACTGGACTCTCACACTATTATGTTAGATCCACTATGGACTGAACTCTCACTATTATGTTAGATCCACTATGGACTGGACTCTCACACTATTATGTTAGATCCACTATGGACTGGACTCTCACAATATTATGTTAGATCCACTATGGACTGGACTCCCACTATTATGTTAGATCCACTATGGACTGGACTCTCACTATTATGTTAGATCCACTATGGACTGGACTCACACTATTATGTTAGATCCACTATGGACTGGACTCTCACAATATTATGTTAGATCCACTATGGACTGGACTCCCAGTATTATGTTAGATCCACTATGGACTGGACTCTCACTATTATGTTAGATCCACTATGGACTGGACTCTCATACTATTATGTTGGATCCACTATGGACTGGACTCTCACTATTATGTTAGATCCACTATGGACTGGACTCTCACTATTATATTAGATCCACTATGGACTGGACTCTCACACTATTATGTTAGATCCACTATGGACTGGACTCCCACTATTATGTTAGATCCACTATGGACTGGACTCTCACACTATTATGGTAGATCCACTATGGACTGGACTCCCACTATTATGTTAGATCCACGATGGACTGGACTCTCACTATTATGTTAGATCCACTATGGACTGGACTCTCACACTATTATGTTAGATCCACTATGGACTGGACTCTCACACTATTATGTTAGATCCACTATGGACTGGACTCTCACACTATTATGTTAGATCCACTATGGACTGGACTCTCACTATTATGTTAGATCCACTATGGACTGGACTCACACTATTATGTTAGATCCACTATGGACTGGACTCTCACTATTATGTTAGATCCACTATGGACTGGACTCTCACTATTATGTTAGATCCACTATGGACTGGACTCTCACACTATTAACTAGATCCACTATGGACTGGACTCTCATTATTATGTTATATACACTATGGACTGGACTCTCATACTATTATGTTAGATCCACTATGGACTGGACTCTCACTATTATGTTAGATCCACTATGGACTGGACTCTCACACTATTATGTTAGATCCACTATGGACTGGATTTTCACAATATTATTCTAGATCCACTCGCCGTCCATTGCACCGGTCCCCTCCAAGGTTTCTCATTGTCATCCCATTGGGTTGTGAGTTTTTCCTTGCCCTGATGTGGGATCTGAGCCGAGGATGTCGTTGTGGCTTGTGCAGCCCTTTGAGACACAGGTGATTTAGGGCTATATAAGTAAACACTGATCGGTCTACTTGAATCCCTCCATTGTCGCTGGTTATCATTTCCAGGCCTGACTGTGGTGAATACGTTGAAGTGAAGTAGCAATTCATTATAAATGGAATATATGAGCACAAAAAATAGTTCAAGCCCTTACAGAAGGCTTCTTTAAATACAACATAACACCACATAGTCACCTCTACACTTGTTTTATCCAATATAGAAATGCTGCTGGGGTTGAGCCAATCAGAGGCCACGATACTGAACAACTGACTCTGATTGGTTTGGCCTCATCTAGTGACCGATACTACTCTAATATTGGTATTTTTACTTCATTTAGACATTTGTATGCCTGAAAATGCTCAATTTAGACCATACTTGCCAACCCTCCCGAATTTTCCGGGAGACTCCCGAAATTCAGCGCCTCTCCTGAAAACCTCCCGGGACAAATATTGTCCCGAAAATCTCCCGATTTTCAGCCGGAGCTGGAGGCCACGCCCCCTCCAGCTCCATGAGGACCTGAGTGAGGACAGCCTTTTTTCACGACGGGAGGACAACAGGGTGACAAAAACTAAAATCATCCAGACTAGAGACAAATTGTATTATTATGTTTATCTTACCTAAAAAAAAAAATATATATATATATATATATTTTTTTTTTTAAATAACTAAATACATTTTTACTATATTTTGCTAAAAACATCACAATTAATTGTATTTTTATTTGCCTTTTTTCTGACTCCTTATTACATCCAGCCATAGAATTATACATTGTTAAAATAAACATATTTGAAATAATTAATTTTAAATGATCATAATAATTCATTTAAAATGACCATATTTAATTATTAAAATAATTGCTTGTTTATCAACAACTTTAGCATTTTATTCATTACATTTTGAAGCTCTCAGAAGCCAAGTTATGTTATATTCCTTAATATTTATTTATGCAAGTTTGAAGTATCAATTATCTAAACACAGCTTTGTTTGCATATTTTCAGGATGTATGTATGTGTATATATATATATATATATATATGTATGTGTGGGAAAAAAAATCACAAGACTATTTCATCTCTACAGGCCTGTTTCATGAGGGGGGGTGCCCTCAATCATCAGGAGATTTTAATGGGAGCATTCGCATACCATGGTTTATATAGGGCACAGAGTGGGTGGGTACAGGCTGGCCTAGGGGCGTGGTGATTGGCTCATGTGTTACCTAGGAGGTGTTTCCGTCTATGGCGGCATGTTGTTACAATTTCGCTGCGCTTGTTGAGGGATGACAGGTCTGGACGGTAAATAATAAACAGTTTCTCTTTCAAGCATAGGTTGCATCTTTTATTACCACTATTGTAAGGTGTGCTGGATGCAAGAATTTGCAAAAGAAAAAGATGCAACCTATGCTTGAAAGAGAAACTGTTTATTATTTACCGTCCAGACCTGTCATCCCTCAACAAGCGCAGCGAAATTGTAACAACATGCCGCCATAGACGGAAACACCTCCTAGGTAACACATGAGCCAATCACCACGCCCCTAGGCCAGCCTGTACCCACCCACTCTGTGCCCTATATAAACCATGGTATGCGAATGCTCCCATTAAAATCTCCTGATGATTGAGGGCACCCCCCCTCATGAAACAGGCCTGTAGAGATGAAATAGTCTTGTGATTTTTTTCCCACACATACATATATTGCGCTCTACTACGGTATCGAGCACTATTTTTTGGATAACCTTATTAAGACATATATATATATATATATATATATATATATGTGCATTAAATACTTCCATCCATCCATTTACTACCGCTTATTCCCTTTTGGGGTCGCGGGGGGCGCTGGAGCCTATCTCAGCTACAATCGGGCGGAAGGCGGGGTACACCCTGGACAAGTCGCCACCTCATCGCAGGGCCAACACAGATAGAGTATTAAATACTTGACTTGGTGAATTCTAGCTGTCAATATACTCCTCCCCTCTTAACCACGCCCCCAACCACGCCGCGCCCCACCCCCGACCACGCCCCCCACCCTCCACCCCCCCACCTCCCGAAATCGGAGGTCTCAAGGTTGGCAAGTATGATTTAGACCAGAAATAATATGCTTTTAAAAACAAAAACTAACAAAAACTAAAAGGAGTATTCAGGTCATGCTATTAACATAATGGCATGTAGTGGTAAATAGATCTTCTTTACAAAGATAATATGTGAACAACTCCTTTTAGTGGGCACTCATAGAAATACAAACAATCCATAATAAAAAAATGAAATAAAAAAAAAAGTCAACACCCGGCACCAAGATTGTTATATTTAGTGGGCGAAAAATGAGAAAATAATTCGTAACGGCCGTACAAATACATGTAAAATGTGCTTATTATTCTCCGTGTCACACTTGCAGCAAGACAGAAAGAGAGAGACACAATTCCTGCTTCCATTTCCCGAGTTAGAATCTGAATGTTTAATCATTCCCAGCTCTTTGCATGAATGTTTTACAGTGTGAAGGGTGGGGGTGTCGAAGAGAAGCAGGCGAAGAAAGCCTGCTAGAAAACACACAACCGCAGCCCACAGCACTCTATTTGCTACATGTTTGTCTTTTTGCTGTTTATTATCTACCATTCCTGGGTTGTTGTTTTTTTTTTAAACGTGTCTTTGCCGGAAGCATCTCGCTCTCCTAGATCCGACGTCTGCGTCCAAACACGTGTTGACAGGATGCAGAGTGCCGAGACGCAAACGTGGCGTGGACGCGCCTAATCCTGCAAATATGCCGACCTATTGCGTGTGAGCGCCATATCATTTGCCAGTAAATACACACGTGTACGGTACATGCAAACATACAATCTGCACAAACTTTTACAAATGTAAAAAAGTCTAAAGCAATTACTAGGCTAGGTTGTCTATTAGTTAAATGATGAAAATAGCTAAAGCAAGTGAATTAAAACCCATTTTTAAACGCGGCAGCTCACATATTCAGTGTTTATGACCCCTGCTGCAATCTGCTGCTACCTGGAGAGAGTTTTGCATCTGTGAGATTTAGCGGCCTGTCAAAAACCCTAATGTGAAATTGAGAAAGAGTCGGGGAAAACCGCAGAGGCAGCTAAACAGTTCTGAATAGTATAGACGCACAAACGCACACATACACACACAAGTTCAAACCCCGGCCGAGTCATACCAAAAACTATAAAAATGGGAGCCATTACCTCCGTGCTTGGCACTCAGCATCAAGGGGTTGGAATTGGGGGTTAAATCACCAAAAATGATTTCCCGGGCGTGGCCACCGCTGATGCTCACTGCTCCCCTCACCTCCCAGGGGGTGATCAAGGGTGACGGGTCAAATGCAGAGAATAATTTCGCCACACCCTGTGTGTGCATGACAATCATTGCTACTTTAACTTTAACACACACACACACACACACACACACACACACACACACACACACACACACACACACACACACACACACACACACACACACACACACACTTTGAGAAAGTTTCAACATAGCACTGAACCTCATTTGTCATCATACATTTTGCATAATTGTTGTGATGTTGTAATAAATCTTTTATCATATATATATATATATATATATATATATATATATATATATATATATATATATATATATATATATATATATATATATATATATATATATATGTATTGTGTCCTTTTTTTTTCCCTTTTTCTTTTAAATTGTAACTTTACTGCCTTTTTGACATCCTGGCCAGGGGACGACAGATGAAAACTAGCCTTCCGGCTAATTCTGTCTTTTTGTAACCACGTGTAGTCATGTGTTTTATGAAATTGCATTGTGCCCTTTGATCTGATTAGCTATGAGGCATGTGTTGTTGTTTTTTAAAAAGGATCCAATATATACAAGGAAAGTCGGGCCGTCGAAATGAACGAGTTAAATCGTGATTAATCACAGAAAATGATGGCATTAATCATGAAAACACTTATTTATTTTGAGCGTACGAGCTCTTCCACTGTGACTGCTATAACCAGGTGTGACACACCTGGAACTTGAAACAAAGAACCACCATCACATGTTATGTAGACCACAAGGAAATCTTTAACATTTAGAAAAATATCATAATAATATGACTCCTTTAATGCGCCTTATATATGAAAAAAGATCGAAAATAGACCATTTAATTTGCCTTAAAATCCGGTGCGCCCTATGGTCCGGAAAATACGGTACTCGTTTTATACCACTAACTTAAAAGTAGACACCAGATGGCAGTTTTAGCACATACTCAGAGCTCATTGTCAAATGACTCTACAGTTTCCAACCATAAACACTAATAGCAATAATTCATCATAATTACAAAAAGAAACACCACCAAAGGCATCCCTTTTGTCCGCTTGACTCCTTTAATGCGCCTCTAATAATCCGGTGCGCTTTATATATATATATATATATATATATATATAAAGAGATCGAAAATAGACCATTCATCGGCCGTGCACCTTATAATCCGGTGCGCCTTATATATATGTAAAAAAAGATCGAAAATAGACCATTCATCGGCCTTATATATATATATATATATATATATATATATATATATATATATATACATACAACACTAAATTGGCCCTAGTGTGTGAATGTGAGTGTGAATGTTGTCTATCTGTGTTGGCCCTGCGATAAGGTGGCGACTTGTCCAGGGTGTACCCCGCCTTCCGCCCGATTGTAGCTGAGATAGGCTCCAGCGCCCCCCGCGACCCCGAAGGGAATAAGCGGTAGTAAATGGATGGATGGATGGATGGATGGATATATATATATATATATATATATATATATATATATATATATATATATATATATATTAAAAAAATCGAAAATAGACCATTCATCGGCAGTGCGCCTTATAATCCGGTGCGCTTTATATATATATGTATAAAAAAATAAAAAAATAGACCATTCATCGGCCGTCCGCTTTATAATCCGGTGCACCTCATATATATGTAAAAAAAAGATCGAAAATAGATCATTCATCGGCCGTGCGCCTTATAATTCGGTGCGCCTTATATATATGTAAAAAAAAGATCGAAAATAGACCATTCATCGGCCGTGCGCCTCACAATTCGGTGCGCCATTTCTATATATATATATATATATATATATATATATATATATATATATATATAAATATGAAAGATCAAAAATAGACCATTCATCAGCAGTGCGCCGTATAATCCGGTGCGCTTTATATATACGTAAAAAAAAAGATAAAAAATAGACCATTCATCGGCCGTGTGCATTATAATCCGGTGCGCCTTATATATATGTAAAAAAAAGATTGAAAACAGACCATCGGCCGTGCGCCTTAAAATCCGGTGCGCTTTATATATATATGAAAAAATATCGAATATATATGCATATATATGTGTGTGTGTGTATATATATATATATATATATATATATATATATATATATATATATATATATATATATATATATATATATATATATATATATATATATCGAATATAGACCATTCAGTGCGCTTTATAATCCGGTGCGCCCTATGGTCGGGAAAATACGTGAACATTTTTTTTTGACAAAGCATACCGTAAATAGAAAAAAACTTTACAACTGTTATTTTTTGCGGTAAAATTCTGGATTTGCTTAGTAATATTATTGCCCGTGCATTCCATTACTACACTTTTTCATGTGAACTGTAAAAAAAAAAACTGTACATTTTACTGTAAAAAAAACTGGCAGTGAAGTTGCCAGAATTTTACTGCAAATATCACTGTTGGCTTTTTTTTACAGCGTATTACTGGGAAGTGAAAAACAAATAAAAATGGTACCACTTGTAATTTAGGGTTACATTGGAACCAGACACAGCAAAATGTGTATATATCATTTATACACACATACACATTGGCCCCCAGACACATTCTCTCTCTCAACGTGGCCCCCGAATCAAAAATATTTGCCCAGCTCTGGTCTAAGTCTAAATGTAATTACTGTACATATATTCTGGTCTAAGTCTACATGTAATTACTGTACATATATTCTGGTCTAAGTCTACATGTAATTACTGTACATATATTCTGGTCTAAGTCTACATGTAATTACTGTACATATATTCTGGTCTAAGTCATACTTGCCAACCTTGAGACCTCCGATTTCCGGAGGTGGGGGCGTGGTCGGGGGTGGGGCGGGGGGCGTGGTCGGGGGCGTGGTTAAGATATATATATATATATATATATAAGAAATACTTGACTTTCAGTGAATTCTAGCTATATATTTTTTTTATATTACATATATATATATATATATATATATATATATATATATATATATATATATATATATATATATATATATATATAAAAGAAATACTTGAATTTCAGTGTTCATTTATTTACACATATACACACACATAACACTCATCTACTCATTGTTGAGTTAAGGGTTGAATTGTCCATCCTTGTTCTATTCTCTGTCACTATTTCAGAACACACACATTATACAAATATACATTATAAAATCAATAAGAAAACGGGAGCTCTAATTTGGGAGTCTGAATTAGGATCAGAAGTTCCTATATAAACATTGCGCACTCACGTCGCCTTTTTGTATTGATTACTGCAGCTGTGCACTGGATTCATTCACAAATACAAACTACAACTCACAAACACTTTAGAGTTAGGCTCCACCATCAGAATGTGTACTTAAACTTATAAAGATCACATGGATATTATTCAGTGAGTTGATTCACCAAAACTAACCTGTTCTACAGGAGGAAAAAGCACACAGGACGTTTCAATTGTTCACAGACTGGTCGCGCTCATCAGAATAAGAAGACACTTCCGGTCTGCAGGTGATAGCATTCAATTGGGAAGAAACGCCCTACTGCCCCCTACTGACCAATGTGAATACTGATAAATGTGTAATGACAGCTCCAAAAACAAATTCAAACCACAAAATAAAATAAATAAATCAACACAAAAATGTGACACATTATGGGTGGGTCACATATGCATGTACAGTAGATGGCAGTGTTGTCCTGTTTAAAAGTGTCATAACATTGCTGTTTACGGCAGACGAACTGCTTTACGGCAGACGAAAACTTGACTGCTGTTGTTGTGTGTTGTTACCGCGCTGGGAGGACGTTAATGAAACTGCCTAACAATAAACCCACATAAGAAACCAAGAACTCGCCCTCCATCATTAGCTGTTTCTATTGTGGGAAAGCGGACGTGTGAACAGGCTGTCAACACGTCACTCAGGTCCGCATGGAGCTGGAGGGGGCGTGGCCTCCAGCTCCGCCTGAATTTCGGGAGATTTTCGGGAGAAAATTTGTCCCGGGAGGTTTTCGGGAGAGGCGCTGAATTTCGGGAGTCTCCCGGAAAATCTGGGAGGGTTGGCAAGTATGGTCTAAGTCTACATGTAATTACTGTACATATATTCTGGTCTAAGTCTAAATGTAATTACTGTACATATATCCTGGTCTAAGTCTAAATGTAATTACTGTACATATATTCTGGTCTAAGTCTACATGTAATTACTGTACATATATTCTGGTCTAAGTCTACATGTAATTACTGTACATATATTCTGGTCTAAGTCTACATGTAATTACTGTACATATATTCTGGTCTAAGTCTACATGTAATTACTGTACATATATTCCAGTATGCCTTCATAAGCTTTTTGAGCAAAAACCCGAAGGGGTGGGGGTCAGCAACTGTACCCCTACTCCCCACACTTGGCATATAAATAGCGCACTGATTGAATATAATAGTCAATTGTGTTACGTCTTATTGGCCAACGTGTCCAATGCACCCTCCTGCAGGATACTGTTGCCATGGATACCATCAGTTTCACTTACTCGGGACATTGATTGGAGACGATTGTCCGCTGCAGGGGTGTCCTCGTGTTGCCACCGGACACTAATAGACACAAAGACCCCCGGTGTCTGTAGTTTACATCTTTGACTGGGATTTGTTTTCATGTTTCCTAAAGCTTCTTGCAGTTCACTGCTCGGCACCTCTCTCTTAAAGTCACTTTCGGATCTGCTCTCTAATCTCAGCTCTGAAATGAACCGCCAGCTTCAATCAAGAGCAGCAACACTTGTGTGACCTGGACACCACACACCAGTACACAATCCCACTTTGCTTCAGTCGCACACACCACGCTGGCACTAATGAAGGGAACATCTACATTTTTTTCTTCTTAATCCGGAATGTGTTTAGAAGCACTCTCTCTCTCTCTCTCTCTCTCTCTCTCTCTCTCTCTCTCTCTCTCTCTCTCTCTCTCTCTGTGTTCAATGATGCCCTCGATCGCCCCGGCAGGCTGCTGACGTTGTGCACGCGGGCACAAGTCGACGCGTACAATCTGCTTAGTCGCCACTAGAGATGTCCGATTATATCGGACTGCCGATATTATCGGCCGATAAATGCTTTAAAATGTAATATCGGAAATGATCGGTATCGGTTTCAAAAAGTAAAATGTATGACTTTTTAAAACGCCGCTGTGTACACGGACGTAGGGAGAAGTACAGAGCGCCAATAAACCTTAAAGGCACTGCCTTTGCGTGCCGGCCCAATCACATAATATCTACGGCTTTTCACACAATGCAAGGCATACTTGGTCAACAGCCATACAGGTCACACTGAGGGTGGCCGTATAAACAAGTTTAACACTGTTAAAAATATGCGCCACACTGTGAACCCACACCAAACAAGAATCCATCCATCCATCCATCCATCTTCTTCCGCTTATCCGAGGTCGGGTCGCGGGGGCAGCAGCCTAAGCAGGGAAGCCCAGACTTCCCTCTCCCCAGCCACTTCGTCCAGCTCTTCCTGTGGGACCCCGAGGCGTTCCCAGGCCAGCCGGGAGACATAGTCTTCCCAACGTGTCCTGGGTCTTCCCCGTGGCCTCCTACCGGTCGGACGTGCCCTAAACACCTCCCTAGGGAGGCGTTCGGGTGGCATCCTGACCAGATGCCCGAACCACCTCATCTGGCTCCTCTCGATGTGGAGGAGCAGCGGCTTTACTTTGAGCTCCCCCCGGATGGCAGAGCTTCTCACCCTATCTCTAAGGGAGAGCCCCGCCACCCGGCGGAGGAAACTCATTTCGGCCGCTTGTACCCGTGATCCTGTCCTTTCGGTCATAACCCAAAGCTCATGACCATAGGTGAGGATGGGAACGTAGATCGACCGGTAAATCGAGAGCTTTGCCTTCCGGCTCAGCTCCTTCTTCACCACAACGGATCGATACAGCGTCCGCATTACTGAAGACGCCGCACCGATCCGCCTGTCGATCTCACGATCCACTCTTCCCTCACTCGTGAACAAGACTCCCAGGTACTTGAACTCCTCCACTTGGGGCAAGATCTCCTCCCCAACCCGGAGATGGCACTCCACCCTTTTCCGAGCGAGAACCAAACAAGAATGACAAACACATTTCGGGAGAACATCCGCACCGTAACGCAACATAAACACAACAGAACAAATACCCAGAAACCCCTTGCAGCATTAACTCTTCCGGGACGCTACAATATACACCCCCCGCTACCCAACCTCAACCCCGCCCATGCCAACCCTGCCCACCTCAACCTCTTCATGCTCTCTCAGGGAGAGCATGTCCCAAATTCCAAGCTGCTGTTTTGAAGCATGTTAAAAAAAAATAACGCACTTTGTGACTTCAATAATAAACATGGCAGTGCTATGTTGGCACTTTTGTCCATAACTTGAGTTGATTTATTTTGGAAAACCTTGTTACATTGTTTAATGCATCCAGCAGGGCATCACAACAAAATTAGGCATAATAATGTGTTCATTCCACCACTGTATATATCGGTATCGCTTGATATCGGAATCGGTAATTAAGAGTTGGACAATATCAGAATATCGGATATTGGCAAAAAAGCTATTATCGGACATCTCTAGCCGCCACGCATCAGTCCGTGATCGTACTCACGGGCAAAAGTTGGGAGGAAGTAGAAGAAACGGATGTGCTGAGGAGAACTACAAAAAGATAGGAATTGCGTGTGAATGCTAAATCCTGCACTACACTGCAAAAAGTCAGTGTTCAAAAACAAGAAAAAACAAAAACAAAAATGAGGGGTATTTTATTTGAACTAAGCAAAATTATCTGCCAATAGAACAAGAAAATTCGGCTTGTCAAGACTTTCCAAAACAAGTAAAATTAGCTAACCTCAATTAACCCCAAAATACCTTCAAATAAGTACATTCTCACTAATAAAAAGTGCACTTTTCTTGGTAGAAAAAAAAGAGACCTTTTTGATGAATATGTTGAAAAACATTCTTAAATGAAGTAAATGCTAGTGCCATTATTTTGACATAATGATATGCGCTCGCCATCATGATTTTTTTTCTCATGCTTGAAGTAAGAAATGATTACTTTAAAAATGTAGTTTTATACTTGTGAGTGTTGATAACGCAGCTTTGCAACACTTGATACTCTAGTTTCAAGCATGTTTTACGGCGTGGCGCAGTGGGAGAGTGGCCGTGCGCAAACCAAGGGTCCCTGGTTCAATCCCCACCTAGTACCAACCTCGTCATGTCCGTTGTGTCCTGAACAAGACACTTCACCCTTGCTCCTGATGGGTGCTGGTTAGCGCCTTGCATGGCAGCTCCCTCCATCAGTGTGTGAATGTGTGTGTGAATGGGTAAATGTGGAAGTAGTGTCAAAGCGCTTTGAGTACCTTGAAGGTAGAAAAGCGCTATACAAGTACAACCCATTTATCATTATTTATTTACTCAATATAGACTTAGACTTCCTTTTTATTGCCATTCAAATTTGAACTTTACAGTACAGATAAGAACAACATTTCGTTGCATTAACTCATGGTAGTGCAGGATAAAAGCGCAATAAGGTGCAGATGTAAATAAATAGATTACTGTACAGATAAATATATTGCACTTTTGCATATGAATCCAGGTTTATGGATGTATGTTATATTGTCTTTATATTCCGGCCAGTTAATCCATTTTTGGGGGGAATTGAGGGGATTATTATGATGCGTTCAAGAGTCTTACGGCCTGAGGCAGACCTGGGCAAATTAAGACCCGGGGGCCCAAATATTTTCTTTTAGATGTTTAAGATGGAAAGTGTAGCTGCCATTATGATGTGAAGTGATGTTTTCTAATGACCGGAAGTCTTCAACTATACTAAGTATTTCAATGCTTGGAATCTACACTTTTGCATGATATACTAGTTACTATGGTCATCTAATTAGTTACTATGGTCATCTAATTAGTTACTATGGTCATCTAATTAGCATACTTGCCAACCTTGAGACCTCCGATTTCGGGAGGTGGGGGTGAGCGTGGTCGGGTGGGACGGGGGCGTGGTTGGGGGCGTGGCTAAAAGGGGAGGGGTATATTTACAGCTAGAATTCACCAAGCCAAGTATTTCATATATATATATATATATATATATATATATATATATATATATATATATATATATATAAGAAATACTTGACGTTCAGTGAATTCTAGATATATATATATATATATATTTTTTATTATATATATATATATATATATATATATATATATATATATATATATATATATATATATATATATATATAAAATAAATACTTGAATTTCAGTGTTCATTTATTTACACATATACACACACATAACACTCATCTACTCATTGTTGAGTTAAGGATTGAATTGTCCATCCTTGTTCTATTCTCTGTCACTATTTTTCGAACCATGCTTAACACCCTCTCTGATGCATTGCTGTGTGGCACGCACAAAAGTGCTTTCATCAAATGCACTAGATGGCAGTATTGTCCTGTTTAAGAGTGTCACAACATTGCTGTTTACGGCAGACGAACTGCTTTACGGTATACAAAAAAGTGACTGCTGTTGTTGTGTGTTGTTGCCGCGCTGGTAGGACGTTAATGAAACTGTCTAACAATAAATCCACATAAGAAACCAAGAACTCGCCCTCCATCATTCTACAGTTATAACATCATTGGGCAGGTACGCTTTTTTATATTGTGGAGGACCTGAGTCCGCCTGAATTTCGGGAGATTTGCGGGAGAAAATTTGTCCCGGGAGGTTTTTGGGAGAGGCGCTGAATTTCGGGAGTCTCCCGGAAAATCCGGGAGGGTTGGCAAGTATGTCTAATTAGTTACTATGGTCATCTACGTCACAGCAGCTTGGACGAGGCACCAAGCAGTGTGGGTGGGACGCGTTTCCACAGACGCGGAAGGAGATTTTCACAACAAAGTTCTAAAGCTTAGTGATGTATCAGATATATCAGATAGTAGGTGGGTTTATTTTGTACCCTTCGCGTTCATATTTCACTGTTAGTTGCATTTTTGTCGCGTTTCACCCAATTGTAAAATATGTCGATTGAAAGGGGGTGTGACGTTCATATTTTGTCAATATTCAGTGTTTTATCCTTCATAGAAAAATGTAAGATTCCATTATGTTTTTTTAAGGCGGTCTGTCATAACGTTTTTAGCATTCAATCAGACATTATTGTGAGGTTTTGTATTAGTGTTCCTAAAAATAGATATACCGGCCCCCAGACAAATTTTTTTCTCTAAATGTGGCCCCCGAGTCAAAATAATTGCCCAGGCCTGGCCTGAGGGAAGAAGCTGTTACAGAACCTGGAGGTTCTGCTATGGAGGTTGCGGAACCTCTTTCTAGAGTCCAGCAGTGAAAACAGTCCTCGGTGGGGGTGAGAGGAGTCTCTGCAGATTTTCTGAGCCCTGATCAGGCAGCGGCTGATATAGGTCATCAAATATCAGCAACAAGCTGTAATATCTTACTGAGATTATTAAGGACCAAAACAATTAAAACAAGTAAAACACTCATAACATAAAATCTGCTTAGTGAAAAGAATGATCTTATCAGACAGAAAATAAACAAATATCACCCTTATTTGATTTCATCTTACCGTATTTTTCGGACTATAAGTGGCAGTTTTTTTCATAGTTTGGCCGCGGGTGCGACTTATACTCAGGAGCGACTTATGTGTGGAATTATTAACACATTAGCGTAAAATATCAAATAATATTATTGATCTCATTCACGTAAGAGACTAGACGTATAAGATTTCATGGGATTTAGAGTGACAGATTGTATAGCATGTTCTATATGTTATAGTTATTTGAATGACTCTTACCATAATATGTTACGTTAACATACCAGTTGGTTATTTATGCCTCATATAACGTACACTTATTCAGCCTGTTGTTCACTATTCTTCATTTATTTTAAATTGCCTTTCAAATGTCTATTCTTGGTGTTGGCTTTTATCAAATACATTTCCCCCAAAAATGCGACTTATACTCCAGTGCGACTTATATATGTTTTTTTCCTTCTTTATTATGCATTTTCGGCCATTGCGACTTATACTCCGAAAAATACAGTACTTATATTTCAGTTTTTGCAGTGTACCATGAGCTAATGCAACCAAATTTCATTCTTATCTGTACTGCAAAGTTATAAATAAAAAGGAAGTCTAAGTCTAAGTCTAAAAAGCCCGTGCCCAACTCAAATGCTAACAACAGATAGCGTCAGGTGACGAAAAATACAACTCTTGGGCGCGTACCCGCAAAAATAGCTAAAAAAAATAGCTAAAAAAAAAGCTAACATGTTAATGTTGACATGCAAACATATTAATGTGAGCATGCTAACTGGTCAGACATCCATTTTGCTACTTTGGGACCACGATGTTGAAACCTTGCATAATTAGGAGACTTTCAATATAAAACATGATGTTTGGACTTGCATGTTGGACAGGATGAAGAGCTCTCACAGGTTTTTTAATGACTGAGCTTCAAATAATGGGCTTCTTAATGGAAAATGTCAACTTCACCACATGGAAATTAATTCCGCTCCAACTCCAGAGTGGGCTGATTTATATGTTCCGCCTAAGTATGAAGCTAAAATCAATAAAGCGCTGCAGGGAAGCTATGGTCTAGTATTTTATGACGTGCACATAAAAATGCATCACGGGGTATTTGCCTGGACGAGGAGCTAATCGCTGTGTCAACGCCGCAGTTGCCATGGCGACTGCAGTTGCTGTTTTTTTCCCTGTCGCCGCTCTCTCCTCTCCCAGTGACCCAATTTGTGCTCGTCAGCATCCAAGCTCTCAGCCTCCACTGCTGCACCTCTTACCTAGCCACCGTGCTTCTTACCTAGCCACCGTGCCTCTTACCTAGCCACCGTGCCTCTTACTTAGCCACCGTGCCTCTTACCTAGCCACCGTGCCTCTTACTTAGCCACCGTGCCTCTTACCTAGCCACCGTGCTGCGCCTCTTACCTAGCCACCGTGCCTCTTACCTAGCCACCGTGCCTCTTACCTAGCCACCGTGCCTCTTACCTAGCCACCGTGCTGCGCCTCTTACCTAGCCACCGTGCCTCTTACCTAGCCACCGTGCCTCTTACCTAGCCACCGTGCCTCCTACCTAGCCACCGTGCCTCTTACCTAGCCACCGTGCCTCTTACCTAGCCACCGTGCCTCTTACCTAGCCACCGTGCTGCGCCTCTTACCTAGCCACTGTGCCTCTTACCTAGCCACCGTGCCTCTTACCTAGCCACCGTGCCTCCTACCTAGCCACCGTGCCTCTTACCTAGCCACCGTGCCTCTTACCTAGCCGCAGTGCTGCGCTTCTTACCTAGCCGCCGTGCCTCTTACCTAGCCAACGTGCCTCTTACCTAGCCGCCGTGCCTCTTACCTAGCCGCCGTGCCTCTTACCTAGCCGCCGTGCCTCTTACCTAGCCACCGTGCCTCTTACTTAGCCACCGTGCCTCTTACCTAGCCACCGTGCTGCGCCTCTTACCTAGCCACCGTGCCTCTTACCTAGCCACCGTGCCTCTTACCTAGCCGCCGTGCTGCGCTTCTTACCTAGCCGCCGTGCCTCTTACCTAGCCGCCGCGCCTCTTACCTAGCCGCCGCACCTCTTACCTAGCCGCGCCTCTTACCTAGCCACCGCGCCTCTTACCTAGCCACCGCGCCTCTTACCTAGCCGCCGCGCCTCTTACCTAGCCGCCGTGCCTCTTACCTAGCCGCCGCGCCTCTTACCTAGCCGCCGCACCTCTTACCTAGCCGCGCCTCTTACCTAGCCACCGCGCCTCTTACCTAGCCACCGCGCCTCTTACCTAGCCGCACCTCTTACCTAGCCACCGCGCCTCTTACCTAACCACCGTGCCTCTTACCTAACCACCGCGCCTCTTACCTAGCCACCGCGCCTCTTACCTAGCCACCGTGCCTCTTACCTAGCCACCGTCCCACATACCTAACCACCGTGCCTCTTACCTAACCACCGTGCCTCTTACCTAGCCACCGCGCCTCTTACCTAGCCACCGCGCCTCTTACCTAGCCATCGTGCCTCTTACCTAGCCACCGTGCCTCTTACCTAGCCACCGTGCCTCTTACCTAGCCACCGTGCCTC
>NC_084568.2:36795000-36805000 GCF_033978685.3 Nerophis lumbriciformis | reverse complement strand
TTCGCGTCTCATGACCAATCAAGTCAAGGCGGTCGGCCCGGAGACACCTTGTGTCTCTTAGCCCGACGCGAGAAGACGACGCGCCGGACAAGAAACCACTTTTTGTTTCCAGAAGCTCATCAGCTTCAAAGAAATCTTCAATTGCGAGTTTTACGGCTTTGAAGGATCCCTTCAGATCCAGAAGGAGGCACGAGTGTTGCCATTAGTTTACCCCCAAGATGTTTTGAAGTGAACATCAGCTGACCCAAGTGCATCAACTGTACCATTAGGGGATTTTTTAGCTTGGTTTTCTAGAACTTCAGTTGGCTATGAAGAGGAAAACCACAGAAATGTTCAAGAAGAACCAAAGAAAGATGAAAACACGTCAGCCTTATTGGGTCTACTGTTCAAGACCCGGACGTCAAGCCTTTGCGACTGTGACTGATGAGTTAAAGGGCCTTTCCTCTCCGACGCTGACAAGATTGGCACTTATTCGTCCTAAAAATCATGGCTACAGATACAATTCCCGACAGAATAATAATAATAATAATAATAATAATAGATTTTATTTGTAAAAAGCACTTTACATTGAGCAAACAACCTCAAAGTGCTACAGTGTATTAAAAAATAAAAAGATAATAAAAATAAATACAAATAAATCCAATCCACTTTATTTGTATAGCACATTTAAACAGAAATGTTTCCAAAGTGCTGCACAAAAATATTAAAAACAATATTCAAATATTATCCTTAGCTCCACCAATGACTGAATAAAAACAACAAATAAATATAAAAACAGTACAAAAATAAATATGATTAAAAACGATTTTAAAGGGTAAAACCAATTAAAACAGTGAATAGAAATCAAAATGTTAAAAACACCAAAGGCCACAGAGGACCACGCAACTCACGTAGTGTTAAAAGCCAAAGAATAAAAGTGGGTCTTAAGACGAGACTTAAAAGTGAAGTGAATTATATTTATATAGCGCTTTTTCTCTAGTGACTCAAAGCGCTTTTACATAGTGAAAGCCAATATCTAAGTTACATTTAAAGCAGTGTGAGTGGCACTGGGAGCAGGTGGGTAAAGTGTCTTGCCCAAGGACACAACGGCAGTGACTAGGATGGCGGAAGCGGGGATCGAACCCGGAACCCTCAAGTTGCTGGCACGGCCACTCTACCAACCGAGCTATACCGCCACAAAACAATCCACTGTGGGAGCAGTTGGAACATGGAGGGGCAGAGTGTTCCAGAGCTTAGGGCCGACCACACAGAAGGCCCCTGTCTTCCCTGGTTTTAAGTCTGGTCTTGGGCACCACGAGCTGGAACTGGCTCTCGGACCTCAGAGCGCGCGCAGGAGTGTAAATTTGAATGAGGTCCGAGATATAATGAGGTGCCAGTCCATGTAAAGCTTTAAAACAAACAGCAAGGTGCGAAACTCTCAAGAATTGGGGGTTATATTATATATATATATTAATAACTAGAACAGCCTAATAGCTAGAACTAGCACGCATAAATCTAAAAAAAAAGGCTTTTTTAAAAAGAAGGGTTTTTAAGCCTTTTTTAAAAGCATCCACAGTCTGTGGTGTCCTCAGGCGGTCAGGGAGAGCGTTCCACAGACTGGGAGCGGCGTCTCCCATAGTTCGCAGCTTTGTACTCGGAGGTTGGAGGAGGTTAGCCTGTCCGGAGCGGAGGTGTCGTGGGGAGGATTTGGGGGTGAGCGGTTCTTTAAAGTAGAGTGGGTTAGTAGGGAGACTTTGTATTCAAACCTGAGTGGAACAAAAAGCCAGTGAAGGGATTTGAGAACTGGTGTGACGTGGTCGTATTTCCGCACTAGAATAGACAGATTTGAACACATATCTGGCGCTAAGTCAAACATAGCATTCAAATTCTGATTGTCGCTTAAGTGCACTCTTTAGGAACGTGGTGCGAAGGTGAGGGGAGCAGTGAGCAGCAGCGGTGGCCGCGCCCGGGAATAATTTTTGGTGATTTAACCCCCAATTTCAACCCTGGATGCTGAGTGCCAAGCCGGGAGGTAATGGCTCCCATTTTTATAGTCTTTGGTATGAACTCACAGCCTACCCATCTCAGGGCGGACACTCCAACCACTAGGCCACTGAGTAGGTGTTCAAAGCCGTATAAGTTAAGTTAAAGTTAAAGTACCACTGATAGTCTCACACACACTAGGTGTGGGGAAATGACCCTCTACATTTGACCCATCACCCTTGTTCACCCCCTGGGAGGTGAGGGGAGCAGTGAGCAGCAGCGGTGGCCGCGCCCGGGAATCATTTTGGTGATCCATCCATCTCATCCATTTTCTACCGCTTGTCCCTTTCGGGGTCGCGGGGGGAGGGGGTGCTGGAGCCTAGCTAAGCTACAATCGGGTACACCCTGGACTAGTCGCCACCTCATCACAGGGCCAACACAGATAGACAGACAACATTCACACACTAGGGACCATTTAGTGTTGCCAATCAACCTATCCCCAGGTGCATGTCTTTGGAGGTGGGAGGGGCCTATCCCCAGGTGCATGTCTTTGGAGGTGGGAGGGGCCTATCCCCAGGTGCATGTCTTTGGAGGTGGTAGGAAGCCGGAGTACCCGGAGGGAACCCACGCAGTCACGGGGAGAACATGCAAACTCCACACAGAAAGATCCCGAGCGCAGGATCAAACCCAGGACCTTCGTATTGTGAGGCAGACGCACTAACCCCTCTTCCACCATGCTGCCCTGCCCATTTTTGGTGATTTAACCCCCAATTCCAACCCTTGATGCTGAGTGCCAAGCAGGGAGGTAATGGCTCCCATTTTTATAGTCTTTGGTATGACTCAGCCGGGGTTTGAACTCACGACCTACCCATCTCAGGGCGGACACGCTAACCACAAGCCAGAGGTACCGCTCGTTGTCGGCTTATTCCCCATTTCATCGCCAGAACAGCTGAGCTAGCTTCCGGGGGTTGGCCGACATGGTCTCACAAAGATGTAGTTTCTCTTTAAATATCCTTCTTGAAAATGGCCTTGCAAATATGTATCTGCCACCTATTCAACGTTTTGTTCTCCTTCTCTGCTAGCTCGGTATGGCTACGGCGCAACACTTCCTGCTAAATTGAAACTTGTGATTGGATACTCACTTTGGAGCGACAAGTGAGTATCCAATCACAGTCTCGTTAACATCCGGCTACCTAGATAGGCTACTGTCAACAACTTGTGATCTGATTGGCTATCGCAACTGTCTATCAACTCTACAAATCCATCCGCTAACGGTCCTGGTGAGTTACCAATCACAGGACGCGTAAATGTCACGTTCAGCGTGAGGCCTTACTGACAACAACTCCTGATCTGATTGGCTATGGCAATTATCCATCAACTGTATGTGCCTGTTCACTTACATACATTGTTACAGCATGGCAACAAAAGCTAGCTGAATTCTGATTGGATACAAACTCTAACCTAAAAACAACTGGAAGGAGCATAATATCACATGAAGAGAATATGAATACTTTTACATATTTAGGGATAACATTAAGATGTTAATTACTGGTTATGTTAGGCCAACAGAGAAGGTCTTGCTGGCCTTGACGGCACACCACTGGTGTGAAGTAATAACTGATCCTAGGGCTGGGCGATATGACCTTTTATCAAAATCTCGATATTTTTACACAATACAAGATATATATCTGGATATTTTGTCTTATCTCCTTCTGTTGTTGAGTATTTGTTTCATATGGTGTTGATGTGGAAATGGTTGCTTGGGCATTTTGTGGGTGTGGCACCGGCCAAGATGTTGACATGCGGAGTTTCAAGCACTCCTTATTCTGTAGCGGGTGACTTTTCAAATGATGCTACAAATTAGCAGTGCCGCTACTTTTTGTAGCAACACTTTTGCCGCATACTTGACATATTACAGTTGTCTGTTCAACATCTTCCCTCTTGAAGCCAAACCACCGGCAGGCGATGGACCCCCTGCTGTTTTTCCTGGGAATTAATTCTTCCTTCATTTGTTACCAGATTGGCACCTTCTCTCTCTCGTATTACCACTCGCACCGCACCGCTAGCACCACAGCTAACGTTAGCCATGCCGCTACCTCTCTGCTGGGCGAGGGCGTATGACGTTGCACGCGTGACAGTATGTGACGTATGTAAGAAGGTGCGCTTGTTTTATGTCTCTGTGAGAAGAAGAGACAAGAAAGAGTGAGAAAAGCCTGTAGTGTGTAAACTGCGTGAGAACGTATACTCCAATATCACCATATAGTCATTTTCTATATCGCACAGAGACAAACCCGCGATATATCCAGTATATTCCATATATCGCCCAGCCCTAACTGATGACGAAAAGTGGATTGCAGTACTAATTCAACTCAGAAGTGGTTTTAACAAACTGACTGTGTTAAAAAAGCCGACTTCAACAGATAAAAATCTCAGTCCTTCAAAGACAAAACACACAAAGCCAAACTAACGACTCCTCGGGCGTATTTCCTCTCACAGATGGCTTCAAAGACCCGCGGCCATCTTTTTGCCAAAGAGGGTCTTTCTCTGCGGTCTTTATGTCCTCCATCCACACTTGATTAGTACAGTCGGTCACAAGTTTTGGTTTGAACAGTCAAGTGATTAGAAACACCACCTACAGCCCAACAAAAGTGATTAAAATGCCCGGAAAGGTCTTCAGTTTTCTGGGAACCAGGGAAGACATGACGACACATTTTTAGCAGTTCTACGTTCCCACTGTTGGCTAATTCACATTTTTTTTGTATCTGCCAACTAGGGATGGGCGATACCACCTCAAATCTCTACTGCGATACATACTGCAGCCTCTTGCGATAACGATGTATATTTCACAATATATTCTTTGCCATATAAATAATAATAGAAAAGGCTCCTAATGTGGATGCTGACGTATCACTTTCTAAAAACATAAGAGTTGCAATGTTGATTGTAAAGCTGCCATGTAGGTTGTAATTGTCTTTAAAACTGTCATTGCTAAAAACATAATAATGAATTAAAATCAATGTTATGAATTATTGAAGGCTCCAATTACTTCACATCAAATGTTCCACTTTGAAATATATTTTGGGGAAATTATTGCATATTTTGTGTTTGCCGTTAAAAAAGAAGGGCATAAAACAACAACAACAACAAAAAACTAAAAATAAATAAAATAACTTACAATCGAAGGATAGATCTGAAGCTGATCTAGAGATTTATAGGTTGAAAGTAAAAAAAAGACTTATTTTTAACACTTTTATAAGTGGGACCTTTTTTTTTTTTTTTTATAAAACTCATTGCTCAAAAAATAATAATGAACCAAAATCAATTTATGAATTATTGACTTATTTAAGGCTTGAATTACTTCACATCAAATATTCCACTTTGAAATATTTTTTGGGGAAATTATTGCATATTTTGTGCTTGCCATTAAAAAACAAGGGCATAAAACAAAACAAAACAAAAAAACCTAAAAAAAAATTAAAATAACTTAAAATCAAAGAATAGATCTGAAGCTGATCTAGAGATTTATAGGTTGAAAGTTAAAAAAAGACTTATTTTTAACACTTTTATGAGTGGGACCTTTTTTTTTTTTTTTTTAAACTCATTGCTCAAAAAATAATAATGAACCAAAATCAATGTAATGAATTATTGACCTATTTAAGGCTCAAATTACTTCACATCAAATATTCCACTTTGAAATATTTTTTGGGGAAATTATTGCATATTTTGTGCTTGCCATTAAAAAACAAGGGCATAAAACAAAACAAAACAAAAAAACCTAAAAAAAAATTAAAATAACTTAAAATCGAAGAATAGATCTGAAGCTGATCTAGAGATTTATAGGTTGAAAGTAAAAAAAAAAAAAGAAAAATAATAATTTTGCTCGACTTATTTTTAACATTTTTATGAGTGGGACCTTTTTTTTTTTATATATAAAACTCATTGCTCAAAAAAAAATAATGAACCAAAATCAATTTATGAATTATTGACTTATTTAAGGCTTGAATTACTTCACATCAAATATTCCACTTTGAAATATATTTTGGGGAAATTATTGCATATTTGGTGTTTGCCGTTAAAAAAAACAAGGGCATAAAACAACAACAAAAAACCCTACAAAGAAATAAAATAACCTACAATCGAAGGATAGATCTGAAGCTGATCTATAGATTTATAGGTTGAAAGTAAAAAAAATACTTATTTTTAACACTTTTATGAGTGGGACATTTTTTTTTTTTTAAACTCATTGCTCAAAAAATAATAATCAACCAAAATCAATGTAATGAATTATTGACCTATTTAAGGCTCAAATTACTTCACATCAAATATTCCACTTTGAAATATTTTTTGGGGAAATTATTGCATATTTTGTGCTTGCCGTTAAAAAACAAGGGCATAAAACAAAACATAACAAAAAAACCTAAAAAAAAATTAAAATAACTTAAAATCGAAGAATAGATCTGAAGCTGATCTAGAGATTTATAGGTTGAAAGTAAAAAAAAAAAAGAAAAATAATAATTTTGTCCGACTTATTTTTAACACTTTTATGAGTGGGACCTTTTTTTTTTTTTATAAAACTCATTGCTCAAAAAATAATAATGAACCAAAATCAATTTATGAATTATTGACTTATTTAAGGCTTGAATTACTTCACATCAAATATTCCACTTTGAAATATATTTTGGGGAAATTATTGCATAATTGGTGTTTGCCGTTAAAAAAAACAAGGGCATAAAACAACAACAACAAAAAACCCTACAAAGAAATAAAATAACTTCCAATCGAAGGATAGATCTGAAGCTGATCTATAGATTTATAGGTTGAAAGTAAAAAAAATACTTATTTTTAACACTTTTATGAGTGGAACATTTTTTTTTTTTTTTTTAAACTCATTGCTCAAAAAATAATAATGAACCAAAATCAATGTAATGAATGATTGACCTATTTAAGGCTCAAATTACTTCACATTAAATATTCCACTTTGAAATATTTTTTTGGGGAAATTATTGCATATTTTGTGCTTCCCATTAAAAAACAAGGGCATAAAACAAAACAAAACAAAAAAACCTAAAAAAAAATTAAAATAACTTAAAATCAAAGAATAGATCTGAAGCTGATCTAGAGATTTATAGGTTGAAAGTTTAAAAAAGACTTATTTTTAACACTTTTATGAGTGGGACCTTTTTTTTTTTTTTTTTAAACTCATTCCTCAAAAAATAATAATGAACCAAAATCAATGTAATGAATTATTGACCTATTTAAGGCTCAAATTACTTCACATCAAATATTCCACTTTGAAATATTTTTTGGGGAAATTATTGCATATTGTGTGCTTGCCATTAAAAAACAAGGGCATAAAACAAAACAAAAACAAAAAAACCTAAAAAAAAATTAAAATAACTTAAAATCGAAGAATAGATCTGAAGCTGATCTAGAGATTTATAGGTTGAAAGTAAAAAAAAAAAAAGAAAAATAATAATTTTGTTCGACTTATTTTTAACATTTTTATGAGTGGGACCTTTTTTTTTTTTATATAAAACTCGTTGCTCAAAAAATAATAATGAACCAAAATCAATTTATGAATTATTGACTTATTTAAGGCTTGAATTACTTCACATCAAATACTCCACTTTGAAATATATTTTGGGGAAATTATTGCATATTTGGTGTTTGCCGTTAAAAAAAACAAGGGCATAAAACAACAACAAAAAACCCTACAAAGAAATAAAATAACCTACAATCGAAGGATAGATCTGAAGCTGATCTATAGATTTATAGGTTGAAAGTAAAAAAATACTTATTTTTAACACTTTTATGAGTGGGACATTTTTTTTTTTTTAAACTCATTGCTCAAAAAATAATAATCAACCAAAATCAATGTAATGAATTATTGACCTATTTAAGGCTCAAATTACTTCACATCAAATATTCCACTTTGAAATATTTTTTGGGGAAATTATTGCATATTTTGTGCTTGCCGTTAAAAAACAAGGGCATAAAACAAAACATAACAAAAAAACCTAAAAAAAAATTAAAATAACTTAAAATCGAAGAATAGATCTGAAGCTGATCTATAGATTTATAGGTTGAAAGTAAAAAAAATACTTATTTTTAACACTTTTATGAGTGGGACCTTTTTTTTTATAAAACTCATTGCTCAAAAAATAATAATGAACCAAAATCAATTTATGAATTATTGACTTATTTAAGGCTTGAATTACTTCACATCAAATATTCCACTTTGAAATATATTTTGGGGAAATTATTGCATAATTGGTGTTTGCCGTTAAAAAAAACAAGGGCATAAAACAACAACAACAAAAAACCCTACAAAGAAATAAAATAACTTACAATCGAAGGATAGATCTGAAGCTGATCTATAGATTTATAGGTTGAAAGTAAAAAAAATACTTATTTTTAACACTTTTATGAGTGGGACCTTTTCTTTTTTTTTTTAAACTCATTGCTCAAAAAATAATAATGAACCAAAATCAATGTAATTAATTATTGACCTATTTAAGGCTCAAATTACTTCACATCAAATATTCCACTTTGAAATATTTTTTTGGGAAATTATTGCATATTTTGTGCTCGCCATTAAAAAACAAGGGCATAAAACAAAACAAAACAAAAAAACCTAAAAAAATAATAAAATAACTTAAAATCGAAGAATATATCTGAAGCTGATCTAGAGATTTATAGGTTGAAAGTAAAAAAAAAAAAGAAAAATAATAATTTTGTCCGACTTATTTTTAACACTTTTATGAGTGGGACCTTTTTTTTTATAAAACTCATTGCTCAAAAAATAATTATGAACCAAAATCAATTTATGAATTATTGACTTATTTAAGGCTTGAATTACTTCACATCAAATATTCCACTTTGAAATATATTTTGGGGAAATTATTGCATAATTGGTGTTTGCCGTTAAAAAAAACAAGGGCATAAAACAACAACAACAAAAAACCCTACAAAGAAATAAAATAACTTACAATCGAAGGATAGATCTGAAGCTGATCTATAGATTTATAGGTTGAAAGTAAAAAAAATACTTATTTTTAACACTTTTATGAGTGGGACATTTTATTTATTTTTTTCAAACTCATTGCTCAAAAAATAATAATGAACCAAAATCAATGTAATTAATTATTGACCTATTTAAGGCTCAAATTACTTCACATCAAATATTCCACTTTGAAATATTTTTTGGGGAAATTATTGCATATTTTGAGCTTGCCGTTAAAAACAAGGGCATAAAAAATAAATTAAAAAAAAACCTAAAAAAAAATGTAAATAACTTAAAATCGAAGAATAGATCTGAAGCTGATCTAGAGATTTATAGGTTGAAAGTAAAAAAAAAAAAAAGAAAAATAATAATTGTGTCCGACTTATTTTTAACACTTTTATGAGTGGGACCTTTTTTTTTTTTTTTATAAAACTCATTGCTCAAAAAATAATAATGAACCAAAATCAATTTATGAATTATTGACTTATTTAAGGCTTGAATTACTTCACATCTAATATTCCACTTTGAAATATATTTTGGGGAAATTATTGCATAATTGGTGTTTGCCGTTAAAAAAAACAAGGGCATAAAACAACAACAACAAAAAACCCTACAAATAAATAAAATAACTTACAATCGAAGGATAGATCTGAAGCTGATCTATAGATTTATAGGTTGAAAGTAAAACAAATACTTATTTTTAACACTTTTATGAGTGGGACATTTTTTTTTTTTTATAAAACTCATTGCTCAAAAAATAATAATGAACCAAAATCAATTTATGAATTATTGACTTTTTTAAGGCTTGAATTACTTCACATCAAATATTCCACTTTGAAATATTTTTGGGGGAAATGATTGCATATTTTGTGTTTGCCGTAAAAAACAACAACAACAAAAAAACCTAAAAAGAAATAAAATAACTTACAATCGAAGGATGGATCTGAAGTTGATCTAGAGATTTACAGGTTGAAAGTTAAAAAACAGAAAAATAATCCTTTTGTCCGACTTTATTTTAACACTTTTATGAGTGGG
>NC_084568.2:36777500-36790000 GCF_033978685.3 Nerophis lumbriciformis | reverse complement strand
TAATTGAAACTTTGTGGCAATTTATGTACCACGGCTATAGTTCGGAACCAATTAATAGCAGCCAACAAGGAATTACTGCATTATTTTTAGTGGCAGCCTGACTGTGTGCATAATTGACATAACCAATTCAAATTGTTTAATTTATGAGACAAGAAAGACAAAATTATAAAATAAAAAGTAGAAATTTTGAGATAAAAAGTCCAAATTAAGAGATAAAAAGTAAAACATGAGATACAAAGTCAAAGCAATTGCATGAAGTCATTAGTTTATTTAAAAAAAAAATCATGATTATGAAGTAAAAAGTCAAAATCATGACAAGAAAATTATGATTATGAGATAAAAAGGTGAAATTATGAGATAAAAGGTCAAAATTATGAGATAAAGAAATCAGGATTATGAGATAAAAAGTCGAAATTGAGATACCAAGTAGAAGATTATGAGATGAAAAGTCAAAAGTATGAGATAAAAAGTCAAAATAATTCGAGGTAAAAAGTCAGAATTATGACTTAAGAAAAATCATTATTATGAGATAAAAAGGCGATTATGATTATGAGATGAGAAGGCGAAATTATGAGATTAAAAGTCAAAATTATGAGACAAAGGGTCAAGAAAATTAGATAAAAGATCAAAATGATGAAAAGTACAAATTAAGATAAAGTCGAAATTATGAGATAAAAAGTTGAAATAATTAGAAACAAAATTATGAGTATGAGGTAAAAAGGCGATATGAGATAAAAACTCGCAATTATGAGACAAAAGGTCAAGAACATTGGGTAAAAGGTCAAAATTATGAGATAAAGAAATCAGGATTATGAGATAAAAGTCGAAAATTATGAGATGAAAAGTCAAAAGTATGAGATAAAAAGTCAAAATAATTGGAGGTAAAAAGTCAGAATTATGACTTAAGAAAAATCATTATTATGAGATGAAAAGGCGATTATGATTATGAGATGAGAAGGCGAAATTATGAGATAAAAAGTCAAAATTATGAGACAAAGGGTCAAGAAAATTAGATAAAAGGTCAAAATGATGAAATAAAAAAAATCAGGATTATGAGATAAAAAAATCCAAATTAAGATAAAGTTGAAATTATGAGATAAAAAGTTGAAATAATTAGAAACAAAATTATGAGTATGAGATAAAAAAGGCGATATGAGATAAAACCTTGCAATTATGAGACAAAAGGTCAAGAACATTGGGTAAAAGGTCAAAATTATGAGATAAAGAAATCAGGATTATGAGATAAAAGTTGAAATTGAAAACAAAGTCGAAAATTATGAGATGAAAAGTCAAAAGTATGAGATAAAAAGTCAAAATAATTAAAGGTTAAAAAGTCAGAATTATGACATAAGAAAAATCATGATTATGAGATAAAAAGGCGATGATATGATATTTGTATTATCTTCTGTGTGATCTCTCCTGAACAAAACACAGTTGTATCATTCGCAAATAATACTAACTTTAATACTTTGGCAACTTTACAAATGTCATTTATATAGAGATTGAATAATTTTGGTCCTAGTATTGATCCCTGAGGTACACCACAGGATATATTTAGCGTTGTAGACGTGTGTTCTCCTTGCTTCACGTATTGTTTCCTGTTCCTTAAATAACTTCTTATCCAGTTTAAGACTAACCCTCTGATGGCATATCCTTCTAGTTTTGTTATTAAAATCTTGTGATGAGTCACTAATCCTGGCCTGCATGGCGACTAATAAAGTAAGTTTCTTACAAGTATCATTATCACTGCAGGACGAGGAATAGCTAAACATGCTTCACTACACACCGTAGGAGGATACAATAGCTCACCGCTGTCACAATGTAAACAAATGCCATGGGTGGATCTACGCCTGACATCCACTGTAATGATACCAAGTACAAGAGAGTCGATACTACTATGATTACGTCGATCTTTTTTAGCATCACAAAATCTTCTTTTGTTTTTTTAAAATGTATGTTTATAAAGTCAGTAAATATGTCCCTGGACACATGAGGACTTTGAATATGACCAATGTATGATCCTGTAACTACTTGGTATCGGATCCATACCTAAATGTGTGGTATCATCCACAACTAATGTCAAGTATCAAAGAAGAGAAGAATAAGTGATTATTACATTTTAACAGAAGTGTAGATAGAACATGTTCAAACAGAAAATAAGCAGATATTAACAGTAAATGAACAAGTAGATTAATAATATTTTTTTTACAGTTTGTCCCTCATAATGTGTACAAAATAATAGGTGTATAAATGACACAATATGTTACTGCATACGTCAGCAGACTAATTAGGAGTCTTTGTTTGTTTACTTACTACTAAAAGACAAGTTGTCTAGTATGTTTACTATTTTATTTAAGGACTAAATTACAATACTAAACATATGTTTCATGTACACTAACATTTCTTGTTCAAATAAAGCCAATAATGACATTTTTTGTGGTCCCCTTTATTTAGAAAAGTACCGAAAAGTATCAAAATACATTTGGTACCGGTGCCGGTACCCAAATCTTGGTATCGGGACAAGCCTACCCTGATGTAGATGATCATATCTGCTGTACATGTTTACTTTAGAAAAGAGAAGTGTTGGATATTTCTCTTGTTGCCTTATTTCTACAAACTCCGTTTCCATATGAGTTGGGAAATTGTGTTAGATGTAAATATAAACGGAATACAATGATTTGCAAATCCTTTTCAACCCATATTCAGTTGAATATGCTACAAAGACAACATATTTGATGTTCAAACTCATAAACATTTTTTTTTTTTGCAAATAATCATTAACTTTAGAATTTGATGCCAGCAACACGTGACAAAGAAGTTGGGAAAGGTGGCAATAAATACTGATAAAGTTGAGGAATGCTCATCAAACACTTATTTGGAACATCCCACAGGTGTGCAGGCTAATTGGGAACAGGTGGGTGCCATGATTGGGTATAAAAGTAGATTCCATGACATGCTCAGTCATTCACAAAAAAGGATGGGGCGAGGGTCACCACTTTGTCAACAAATGTGTGAGCAAATTGTTGAACAGTTTAAGAAAAACCTTTCTCAAGCAGCTATTGCAAGGAATTTAGGGATTTCACCATCTACGCTCCGTAATATCATCAAAGGGTTCAGAGAATCTGGAGAAATCACTGCACGTACGCAGCTAAGCCCGTGACCTTCCATCCCTCAGGCTGTACTGCATCAACAAGCGACATCAGTGTGTAAAGGATATCACCACATGGGCTCAGGAACACTTCAGAAACCCACTGTCAGTAACTACAGTTGGTCGCTACATCTGTAAGTGCAAGTTAAAACTCTCCTGTGCAAGGCGAAAACCGTTTATCAACAACACCCAGAAACGCCGTCGGCTTCGCTGGGCCTGAGCTCATCTAAGATGGACTGATACAAAGTGGAAAAGTGTTCTGTGGTCTGACGAGTCCACATTTCAAATAGTTTTTGGAAACTGTGGACGTCGTGTCCTCCGGACCAAAGAGGAAAAGAACCATCCGGATTGTTCTAGGCGCAAAGTTGAAAAGCCAGCGTCTGTGATGGTATGGGGGTGTATTAGTGCCCAAGACATGGGTAACTTACACATCTGTGAAGGCACCATTAATGCTGAAAGGTACATACAGGTTTTGGAGCAACATATGTTGCAATCCAAGCAACGTTACCATGGACGCCCCTGCTTATTTCAGCAAGACAATGCCAAGCCACATGTTACATCAACGTGGCTTCATAGTAAAAGAGTGCGGGTACTAGACTGGCCTGCCTGTAGTCCAGACCTGTCTCCCATTGAAAATGTGTGGCACATTATGAAGCCTAAAATAGCACAACGGAGACCCCCGGACTGTTGAACAACTTAAGCTGAACATCAAGCAAGAATGGGAAAGAATTCCACCTGAGAAGCTTCAAAAATGTGTCTCCTCAGTTCCCAAACGTTTACTGAGTGTTGTTAAAAGGAAAGGCCATGTAACACAGTGGTGAACATGCCCTTTCCCAACTACTTTGGCACGTGTTGCAGCCATGAAATTCTAAGTTAATTACTATTTGCAAAAAAAAATAAAGTTTATGAGTTTGAACATCAAATATGTTGTCTTTGTAGCATATTCAACTGAATATGGGTTGAAAAGGATTTGCAAATCATTGTATTCCGTTTATATTTACATCTAACACAATTTCCCAACTCATATGGAAACGGGGTTTGTATTTGAATTTATTAAATGTTTGGGAAGCATTTTATTAAACAAAACAATTTTTTTTTTTCAGTAATATAGAAATTAATCAGAGCGGTTTATATATTTCATGGAGGAATGTTCATCTTGTAAGTGGCATCCGATGTTATTAAAAAATATATATATTTTGAATCGAGAATTGATTTTGAATCAAATAGTTACTGCCAAGAATGTAATCCAATCTTCACAGCCCTAATGACCAAACACTGATTTTTTTATACCACAACATGATATCTGTGTTGTAAAAAAAAAGAGCAAGAAAGAGGAACAAAGATGACTTTTTGGCCCAAAATAAGCTGCTGGAGCTGTGAAATGATTGGAGCGGAACACTCAGCCCTCACAACACATCCTGTTGTTTGCTGATCAAATAAATAAACACATAAAATAAATAAAAATACGACATTTGTTGCTGTAGATCTGCGATAACATCCCAAATAATTCTCCCTGCAACCATCCACTCCCCAGTGAACAGAGTGGGCTGTGTGGAAAGTACAAAAAAAGCAAACTAATGACTTTTTGGTTTTTTTTCCCTTAACTTGCCAGAGAGCAACATTCTGCGCGAAGATGCCTAAAGCTCTTGAAGAAGGTAAATTAAAATCCTCCTCAACACCCACGGGAATTTGGGGTACTGCAGTTTGTTTTTGTGTTGAGATATTATGGCATAATTGGATTGCTCTGTCGCGTTTATGTCTTTATGTGCTGTGCTACATGACTCACACGCATCATTGTCTGCGCATTTTCACATGTTTAATTAAAATATTGTTATTGGAATTGTCTGATCTTGCAGTTATGCACAACACACACACACACACACGCACACACACACACACACACACACACACACACACACACACACACACACACACACACGCACGCACACACACTCCCATTCTTGTATTTGTTACCTTCTTGAGCCCTGAGAAAAATGCCTCCCTCTTTAGGGCCAGCCTTTCTAGATATATAAAGAAGTGTATTTACATCATTAATAATATATACATACTATGCACGTATAAACAAGCTTGTTGTGAAAAATGAGTTGGAATTTCACAAGAAAAAGGTCACAATTTCACAAGAAAAACTTAGAATTTTGGCAGTATTATAATAAAAGTCGTAATTTTAAAATGTATTATTTGTCTCCATGGCGACAAATAGAAGTTGGAATTTTACTCAATAACAGTCGCAATTTTACAAGAAAAGCTTAAAATGTTGGCAATTTTATGAAGAGTCGTAATTTTACTCGACAAAAGTCACAATTTTATAAGAAAACTTTTAAAATGTTGGCAATATCATAATAATCTGGATTTTACTTGGCCAAATGTCGAAAAAAAATCATAATTTTACTCCAAAAATGTCACTATTTTACAAGAACAACAAAATAATTGGCAATATTGTGATAAGTCAGAATTTTATATGACAAATGTCACCATTTTGCGTTAAAAAGTAATAATTTCACATTAAAGCGTAATAATTTTTCGACAAAATATTGCAATATTACAGAAACAGAAAGAATATGAGAAATTGCTCCCAGTTTTATAAGAAAAAAGTCGACTCATTGTGAGAAAATGACTGCTTTCAGTTCTTTTTGTTTGTTTGTTTGTAATTGTTTTTTAATCTTCATTATTTACTTAAAGTTATGACAGTATGTCTCTATATACATATTTATTTATTTATTTTAATACATTTTGGCCAAAGGGGGCGCATTTCTATTTTTTACACTGACTTGTTATTTCATATGTTGACCAGAGGGGGAGCACTTTTAAAAGCGACACACAGTCAATGTGAAAAATGCCTCCTTTTTGGGACCACCCTCATTTTGATAGATGTCACCACAAATGAGACATTGTCTATTAGATGCAATGTTATTGATTTATGTCATCACTTGTTCACACCTCCTCATATGGAAGATACTTTTCTGTCTTCATGTCTCAAGAAGGGTGGAATACAAGAACACGTACACAGGAACACACCAGCGCACAAACACACATTCGTGTTTTCATTGCTTCTTGAGACCAGCCTTTCTAGATATATGTATTTACAACATTAATAATATATACATACTATGCACATATAAAAAAGCTTGTGAAAAATGAGTTGGAATTTCACAAGAAAAATGTCAGTTTCCACAAGAAAAACGTAGAATTTTGGCAGTATTATAATAAAAGTTGTCATTTTACTCAACGCAAGTCTAAATTTTTCAAAAAAAACTGAACATTTGTGCAATATTATGATAAAAGTTGGAATTTTACTCAATAACAGTCACAATTTTACAACAAAAGCTTAAAATGTTGGCAATTTTATGGAAAGAGTCGTAATTTTACTCGACAAAAGTCACAATTTTATAAGAAAACTTAAACATTTTGGCAATATCATAATAATCGGAATTATGACAAAAGTCATTTTACTCAAAAAATGTCACTATTTTTCAAGAACAACAAAAAAATTGGAAATATTGTGATAAAAGTCTGAATTGTATATGATAAATGTCACCATTTTGCATTAAAACGTAATAATTTTACGAGAAAATATTGCAATGTTACAGAAACAGAAAGAATATGAGAAATTTTTCCCAGTTTTATAAGAAAAAAGTCGACAATGTGAGAAAAAGACTGCTTTTAGTTCATTTATTTTTATTTTTTAAAATATTTGGTTTGTAATTGTTTTTTAATCTTCATTATTTACTCCAAGTTATTACAGTATGTCTCTATATACATATTTTTATTTGTAGTTTTTGCCAAAGGGGGCGCATTTGAATTTCTTACACACACTTGTTATTTCATATGTTGACCAGAGGGGGAACACTTTTAAAAGCGACACACAGTCAATTTTTGGAACCACCCTCATTTTGATGGATGTCACCACAAATGAGACATTGTCTATTAGATGCAATGTTATTGATTTATGTCATCACTTGCTCACACCTCCTCATATGGAAGATACTTTTCCTTCATGTCTCAAGAAGGGTAGAAATACAACACACACACACACACACACACACACACACACACACACACACACACACACACACACACACACACACACACACACACACACACGCACACTCGTGTTTTCATTGCTTCTTGAGACCAGCCTTTCTAGATATATAAAGAAGTTTATTTACAACGTTAATAATATATACATACTATGCACACATAAAGAAGCTTGTGAAAAATGAGTAGGAATTTCACAAGAAAAAGGTCACAATTTCACAAGAAAAACGTAGAATTTTGGCAGTATTATGATAAAAGTTGTAATTTTACTCAACGCAAGTCTAAATTTTTCAAGAAAAACTGAACGTTTGTGCAATATTATGATAAAAGTTGGAATTTTACTCAATAACAGTCACAATTTTACAAGAAAAGCTTAAAATGTTGGCAATTTTATGGTAAGAGTCATTTTACTCGACAAAAGTCACAATTTTATGAGAAAACTTAAACATTTTGGCAATATCATAATAATCGGAATTTTGACAAGTCATAATTTTACTCAAAAAATGTCACTATTTTACAAGAACAACAAACAAATTGGCAATATTGTGATAAAAGTCTGAATCGTATATTATAAATGTCACCATTTTGCATTAAAACGTAATCATTTTACGAGAAAATATTGCAATGTTACAGAAACAGAAAGAATGAGAAATTTTTTCCAGTTTTATAAGAAAAAAGTCGACACAATGTGAGAAAAACACTGCTTTTAGTTCATTTATTATAATTTTTTTTAATATTTGGTTTGTAATTGGTTTTTAATCTTCATTATTTACTCCAAGTTATTACAGTATGTCTCTATACACATATTTTTATTTGTAGTTTTTTTTATTTTTGCCAAAGGGGGCGCATTTGAATTTCTTACACACACTTGTTATTTCATATGTTGACCAGAGGGGGAGCACTTTTAAAAGCGACACACGGTCAATTTTTGGAACCACCCTCATTTTGATAGATGTCACCACAAATGAGACATTGTCTATTAGATGCAATGTTATTGATTTATGTCATCACTTGTTCACACCTCCTCATATGGAAGATACTTTTCCTTCTTCATGTCTCAAGAAGGGTAGAAATACAACACACACACACACACACACACACACACACACACACACACACACACACACACACGCACACACACACACGCACACACGCACACTCGTGTTTTCATTGCTTCTTGAGACCAGCCTTTCTAGATATATAAAGAAGTGTATTTACAACGTTAATAATATATACATACTATGCACACATAAAGAAGCTTGTGAAAAATGAGTAGGAATTTCACAAGAAAAAGGTCACAATTTCACAAGAAAAACGTAGAATTTTGGCAGTATTATGATAAAAGTCGTAATTTTACTCAACGCAAGTCTAAATTTTTCAAGAAAAACTGAACGTTTGTGCAATATTATGATAAAAGTTGGAATTTTACTCAATAACAGTCACAATTTTACAAGAAAAGCTTAAAATGTTGGCAATTTTATGGTAAGAGTCATTTTACTCGACAAAAGTCACAATTTTATAAGAAAACTTAAACATTTTGGCAATACCATAATAATCGGAATTTTGACAAAAGTCATAATTTTACTCAAAAAATTTCACTATTTTACAAGAACAACAAAAAAATTGGCAATATTGTGATAAAAGTCTGAATCGTATATTATAAATGTCACCATTTTGCATTAAAACGTAATCATTTTACGAGAAAATATTGCAATGTTACAGAAACAGAAAGAATATGAGAAATTTTTTCCAGTTTTATAAGAAAAAAGTTGACACAACGTGAGAAAAAGACTGCTTTTAGTTCATTTATTTTAATTTTTTTTAAATATTTGGTTTGTAATTGTTTTTTAATCTTCATTATTTACTCCAAGTTATTACAGTATGTCTCTATATACATATTTTTATTTGTAGTTTTTTTTATTTTTGCCAAAGGGGGCGCATTTGAATTTCTTACACACACTTGTTATTTCATATGTTGACCAGAGGGGGAGCACTTTTAAAAGCGACACACGGCCAATTTTTAGAACCACCCTCATTTTGATAGATGTCACCACAAATGAGACATTGTCTATTAGATGCAATGTTATTGATTTATGTCATCACTTGTTCACACCTCCTCATATGGAAGATACTTTTCCTTCTTCATGTCTCAAGAAGGGCAGAAATACAAGAACAAACACACACACACACACATGATGCATAAATGTGGCATGAATCAGGAGAAGAAGACCTGACTGAATGTAACGCCAGACCCCAGGAGAGGTTTCATCCTCGAAATACGTGAGCGCCATTTGAAATGCTGCATCCACACACACGCACACGCACACACACACACACCATCCCCACATCCGCCTGGATACGTGAGCGCCATGCCGAATTCATGACGGTTGCCATGGCGCCCGCATAGCAACTGGATAAACGTGTAGGGGTTGCTGCCTCCGGTCAAGGAGATGATGCAGAGGACTGGGAAGGTGCAGAAAGGATGGGAAAGTGGGCTTGTTTTGTTTGTTGCAAGTTGAGAGGAAGGAGACGTCTGCGAGTCTCTGAGGACGCACAAAGACACGCGGCCAAGATAGACGAGAGAAGAGTGAGTTCACGCTCGACAGCTCTCAGGCTTAACATGGAGAGATGGGAGGGTGGGAGACAGTGGAAGGAAAGCACTCGGGTCATGAGAGGCCGACATCTCTTCATATCCAGCCTGTCAAAACATTACAAATGTTTCATCGCACTGTCTATAGTTAAAAGTGGAACTGCACTTTTCGGGGAATTTTGCCTATCGTTCACAATCTTTACGAAAGACATGACGACAGATGTATTTTCTTAATGCATTCTAACTGGTAAATAAACATAAATAAAAGTCCGCTTACAGCACAGCCAATGGAAGGTCCTCTATTCCGCCCATAAAACCCAATAACACAACATCCAACAAGCGGCAACAATACTTCATTCACATTTGCTGGCGTGAATATTAACAAAGAATTAGTTATTTTGTTATTATAAGCGCTAACGGAGACAGACTATTTATAGCGGCGCCAGCTTGTTGACATGACTGACTGATCAGCTGCTTTCTTGCTCGTCAAACTTTATTCTAAATCCTAAATCATGCCTCTCACCTGGATAGTAGAAGGATGAGAACGTATTCCGACAAGTTTGTACACTATTTATTTATTCTTATTGTGATTACTTATGGAGTATATTGTGAATAAATTGAGAACAGGACGTGAACAAAAGTTTTAGCAACTGTTATGTAAAAGAAAAGGGGTAGGATTAAATAAGCTCTGCTTCTTCCTACTCCTTTTCCAACATGTTAAAAAACAGAAACTGGAAATTGTGATGTATCATGTTGTATGTTCGAAATAAACTCAAACTCAAACACTTTGACAGCCAATTTAGCCAATTTAAAATACATTTTGTTCCACCCCCCTTTACTTTGCGAGGATTATGAGTCATTCTTCATTTACTCAACCATCAAACTACCTCACTTTAGATCAGTGGTTCTTAACCTGGGTTCGATCGAACCCTAGGGGTTCGGTGAGTCGGCCTCAGGGGTTCGGCGGAGGGCGAGACACACCCGACTCATCGTGTAAATAAAAACTTCTCCCTATCGGTGTATTACGGATACGGCAACAGCAGAAGTCAGACAGATTTGCAGGTGTGTAATTTGTTGTGAGTTCATGCACTGTGTTGGGTTTGTTCTTTGAACAAGGTGATATTCATGCCCATCCATCCATCCATCTTCTTCCGCTTATCCGAGGTCGGGTCGCGGGGGCAGCAGCTTAAGCAGGGAAGCCCAGACTTCCCTCTCCCCAGCCACTTCGTCCAGCTCCTCCCGGGGGATCCCGAGGCGTTCCCAGGCCAGCCGGGAGAGATAGTCTTCCCAGCGTGTCCTGGGTCTTCCCCGTGGCCTCCTACCGGTCGGACGTGCCCGAAACACCTTCCTAGGGAGGCGTTCGGGTGGCATCCTGACCAGATGCCCGAACCACCTCATCTGGCTCCTCTCGATGTGGAGGAGCAGTGGCTTTACTTTGAGCTCCTTCCGGATGACAGAGCTTCTCACCCTATCTCTAAGGGAGAGCCCCACCAGCCGGCGGAGGAAACTCATTTCGGCCGCCTGTACCCATGATCTTGTCCTTTCGGTCATAATCCAAAGCTCATAACCATAGGTAAGGATGGGAACGTAGATCGACCGATAAATTGAGAGCTTTGCCTTCCGGCTCAGCTCCTTCTTCACCACAACGGATCGATACAGCGTCCGCATTACTGAAGATGCCGCACCGATCCGCCTGTCCATCTCACCATCCACTTTTCCCTCACTCGTGAACAAGACTCCTAGGTACTTGAACTCCTCCACTTGGGGCAGGGTCTCCTCCCCAACCCGGAGATGGCACTCCACCCTTTTCCGGGCGAGAACCATGGACTCGGACTTTGACAGCCAATTTAGCCAATTTAAAATACATTTTGTTCCACCCCCCTTTACTTTGCGAGGATTATGAGTCATTCTTCATTTACTCAACCATCAAACTACCTCACTTTAGATCAGTGGTTCTTAACCTGGGTTCGATCGAACCCTAGGGGTTCGGTGAGTCGGCCTCAGGGGTTCGGCGGAGGGCGAGACACACCCGACTCATCGTGTAAATAAAAACTTCTCCCTATCGGTGTATTACGGATACGGCAACAGCAGAAGTCAGACAGATTTGCAGGTGTGTAATTTGTTGTGAGTTCATGCACTGTGTTGGGTTTGTTCTTTGAACAAGGTGATATTCATGCACGGGTAAAAAAAAACATATAACTTTGTCTTGAATTTGAAAAAAAGATATATATATTTTTCACTAAAGAAGGGTTCGGTGAATGCGCATATGAAACTGGTGGGGTTCGGTACCTCCAACAAGGTTAAGAACCACTGCTTTAGATGATCGTCTCTCTTTCCGAGCTGATATCAGCTTTAAGGTCGTCGATATCGGCAGCAACATGGAGCCCTTTGTGAAGGAATAAAACAAGAGTGGTAACTTCCTTCCACATGCACCGATCTTCAACTGTTTTGATGTCGGGTAGGACTTGACTGCATGTGTGAACCCCGACTTTCTTGTTGTTATGGCGCCTTTTTCCCCAGAAATGATTTTCTTCTGAATGGCTAACCCTTTGCAGAAGACCAATAGACGCATTTGATGAATAAATAATTACACAATGGACACGTGGAAAGATTCTTCACCCACTTTGCAATCAAATATTCTGTTATTTTTCTCTTATTTTCTGAGAGACTAATGTGAGAAATGAGAAGGGCAGCGTCACATTTAGG
>NC_084568.2:36710000-36772500 GCF_033978685.3 Nerophis lumbriciformis | reverse complement strand
GCCACAACGACATCAATCGATTTTTAATTTTTGAAAAACGATTTAAAGTAATAATAACAGTGATATCCATCCATCCATCCATTTTCTACTGCTTGTCCATATACATATAAATATATACACATTTATATTTATGTATATATTTTTTTGCTGTTTATTTTTAAAACACATTTTTGGACTAAAAAAGATTCAACAACTATTATTGATAAAAAAAAATGTTTTATTGATAGTGTTGCTTTTATTAAGTGTTGGTATTGTATTTAACAGGTATAGTATTTGTCTTCTCAATTGTGTTGTAAATTTGTATCCTAAGTTTTGTAAAGCTGTTTTGGAGTTGGAGTTGCTCTATTTTCATTTGTTAGATTGACTGTGATTTTTGTCAATAAAAAATACCTTTTTAAGAATATCTTTTTTAGGCAAACACTGCGCGTATAAGTCGTACGTCAGCAGCCAAGAGGAGCTCTTGTGGCTTGCAAGCTGTTTTGAAAAGTTTTTACTATAATTTATCATTATAATTTATAATATACCAAATAATTTATTACGAGAATCGTGTTGAATCGAGAATCGATTCTACAGAAGCCAAAAGCAGTGAAGTTGTCACGTTGTGTAAATGGCTATTTTGAAGAAACTAGAATATAAAACATGTTTTCAGTTATTTTCTTGTTAAGTACATAACTCCACATGTGTTCATTCATAGTTTTGATGTGACATCTACAATGTAAATAGTCATGAAAATAAAGAAAACACATTGAATAGAGGAGACTTCTGTTGTTTGATTTCATTTTGACTAAAATATTTGTCAATTCTCATGCATGGAACCGCCTCTTTACAAGATTTCCAGGAAACACATTTGGCTTCGACTGAGACTGGATTGTTACGCCATCCCCCTTACTCAAAACTATGTTGACCAGGCGAACCATGAAGTGGAGCGACTTGGGGAAGGCACACGTGTAACCATGGAGGCGCTAGCTCATCAGCGTGGACGCTGAGGAGAGGAGCAAGCATGCGGGCCCACACGTGTGGGAGGGGATGATGCAAGCCTGTGAAACATGTGGCTCTTTGCGATAAACGCCGAAAGCAGACGGACTCTTTGGCATCCACACCTGCGGTGCTGAGGAGACCACACCTGCGGTGCTGAGGAGACCACACCATGTCACTGAAGACTGGACTGCATTTTTTTGCTTTGTGTGCGCGAAATGGTACAATACTAACTTGGATTCTAAGTATCTGCAGACACAGGTGCTACACGGTGACACAAACCAATCATGCGCTACCTACCTATGGCTTGTGCTTTTTGAAAATAGCATATAGTCTGTATTAGGGTTGTCTCCATACCAATATTTTAGTACCGGTACCAAAATGTCAGTGACGTGCGGTCACTGGAGGCAGGTGAGGCAGGGCCTCATCTGCCATCATGGAAAGAAAAAAAATGTAAAAAGAAAAAAAATTAATTCAATTGTTATATGTATCCAGTGATTATACTATAAAGTTATTTTCCATTTAACTTCACCAGTTTTAGATTATTTTTATTCAAAATCGCTGAATTTTGCCATTTGCCGTTTCAATACTGAGAAGAGACGGTGCGGTGATCAGCAGCCAGTTGAGGCACGTCACTCAGTGCCTCAACATGGATTGCGCAATGACTCGGCTAACTGCTGGCCTGCTGTGCAGTGAGACTGTATTGCTATATGAACTATATTATACATTTCCATAGTTTAGTTAGCTGAGGTATATAATGTACAGTGTATTTTGTCAAGAACTGTATGTGTGTAACGTATTTCTTGTGCTGAGCAATCATAAAACTGCTGCGAAGACGCACTGTGTGAGGCTCGCAGTAATCCCGCCTCCTGGTGCCGGTTAATGCACCTCCACCACAGACTGCACCCCCCGACGGGAGCGCCACACCAACCAAAGCCAACACCCAAACCCTCCACGTGCAAGACCGAATCCACCCAAAAAAAGTCACTTAACAAGAAGCCAAAAAGTGCAAAAACAACATTGCTCGTGCCGGAGGAGCCGTGAACGACTGCAGGGACACAACATTAGGTACACCTGCAGACTGCAGCACGGATTTCATATTTCATTCATTCACAACTCCTCCAACACCAACACCACTGTTCCCGCACTTATAAGTAAAGGTAAGACCATAATAACGTTTTTTTTTTTATTAAATGTGCTTTTTTTGTGTGCTACAGTTTGTATGTGTAAAGTTAAAGTTTAGTTAAATTAGCAATGATTGTCACACACACACTAGGTGTGGTGAAATTTGTCCTCTGCATTTGACCCATTCCCTTGATCACCCCCCGGGAGGTGAGGGGAGCAGTGGGCAGCAGCGGCGCTGCGCCCGGGAATAATTGTTGGTGATTTAACCCCCAATTCCAAGCCTTGATGCTGAGTGCCAAGCAGGGAAGAATGCTGGTATGAGCTTTTAAACATAACCCGTTAACTGCTGCCAATCAAATGGTGAATAAGATACTCTTTAGGGTTCATATGTTTGTAAATCTGACTGTGATGAAGTCAGTGCCTCACCAGACGTCACTGCAAAATGTATTTCAATAATTTTCTGTACTTTTCGAAACTTTTCTAAATAAAGGGCACCACAAAAAATGTCATTATTGTCTTTATTGTAACAAAAAAATGTTAGGGTACATGAAACATATGTTTATTATTGTCATTTAGTCCTTAAATAATATAGTGAACATACTAGACAACTTGTCTTTTAGTAGTAAGTAAACAAACAAAGACTCCTAATTAGTCTGCAGTAACATATTGTGTCATTTATACACCTATTTATTAAGGACAAACTGTAAAAAATTGATTATTCATCTACTTGTTCATTTACTGTTAATATCTGCTTATTTCTGTTTTAACATGTTCTATCTACACTTCTGTTAAAATGTAATAATCACTTATTCTTCTCTTCTTTGATACTTGACATTAGTTTTGGATGATACCACACATTTAGGTATGGATCCGATACCAAGTAGTTACAGGATCATACATTGGTCATATTCAAAGTCCTCATGTGTCCAGGGACTTATTTACTGACTTTATAAACAATAAAAAAAGACAAAAGATTTTGTGACGATAACAAATATGGATGTAATCATAGTAGTACCGACTCTATACGGCTCCTGTGCTTGGTATCATTACAGTGGATGTCAGGTGTAGATCCACCCATGACATTTGTTTACATTGTGACGCCGGTGAGCTATTGTATCCTCCTACGGTGTGTAGTGAAGCATGTTTAGCTATTCCTCGTCCTGCAGTGATAATGATACTTGTAAAAAACTTCAGGGGCCAGGGACATATTTACTGATTTTAGGAATATAATATGAAGTTTTAAAAAAAATAAAAAATATTTTGTGACGATAAAAAATATCGATGTAATCATAGTGGTATCGACTAAATACGCTCCTGTACTTGGTATCATTACAGTGGATGTCAGGTGTAGATCCACCCATGGCATTTGTTTACATTGTGACGCCGGTGAGCTATTGTATCCTCCTACGGTGTGTAGTGAAGCATGTTTAGCTATTCCTCGTTCTCCAGTGATAATAATACTTGTAAGAAACATACTTTATTCGTCTCCATGGAGGTGAGGATTAGTAATTTAGAAGTAGCTGCAACATAGCCGCTAGCTAGCTAGCCATGTCTTAAAGCAGCTCTTCCTGAGGGTGTTTCAGTGTTATAACTTCACCTTTATCTTTACTTTTTACACCAAAATGTGTCCGTTCTCCCTTTTCTGTCTACACACTGTGTCTGCTTGTAAGTACTCTGTGTGTGTGCGCTGCCGAACATGCTCCTCTACTTGTAAAACCAGCAATGTCATGACGTGACAACACGCCGTCATGCCTGTAAAAAAAAAAAAATATGGGGAAGCGGTATTTTTCAAGCAGAGTATAGTACCGTTTTTTATTCATTAGTACCGCGATACTATACTAGTACCGGTATACCGTACAACCCTAGTCTGTATTTATATAGCACTTTACTCTACCTGGAATGATACCCAACGATACATAACATTCACCCATTCACAAACACATTCACACACTGATGCAAGGTGCTAACCATGAGCCATCAGGAGCAAGGGTGAAGTGTCTTGGTCAAGCACACAAACGGACGTGACGAGGTTGGCGGAAGCCGGGCTCGAACCTGGAAGCCTCAAGTTGCTGGCCCGGCCGCTCTACCACCTGCGTCCCATGGATGATATGCATGAAAACATGCACGTCATCCGAAACAACACATTTGAAAATGCTAAGGTGTTATTTACAACAACATGGTCATAGTTCAAAGACATGATCTTTTTTTATTCGCAGACCAACTTTTTTTTAAATCTGTACACATTAGAGTTGTACGGTATACCAGTACTAATAAAGTACCAGGGTACTAATTAATTTTCTAAAATACGGTACTGCTTTTGGAAAATACCAGTAATTTTTTCCCCCGCATGTTGTTGAGTATGTAATAACGCACACACAGAGCGAATGCAAGCAGAAACAGTGTGAAGAAGAACGGCAAAAAAAAAAACGGAGATTCTACTGGTTATTAAAGAGGGTGCGTGAAGCGCAACGTGAAGGTATTTGGGTAAAGATGACGATTGAAACACGGAAATACTGCGCTGCATGTTAGTATTACCACCTTTGCTTCAAACTAAGGTAAACATTTGAATAACAAGCGTTCAGATCTTTAATGTGACCAATGTATGATCCTGTAACTACTTGGTAACCTAAATGTGTGGTATCATCCAAAACTAATGTAAAGTATCAAACAGAAGAATAAGTGATTATTACATTTTAACAGAAGTGTGGATAGAACATGTTAAAACAGAAAATAAGCAGATATTAACAGTAAATGAACAAGTAGATTAATAATCCATTTTTACAGTTTGTCCCTCATAATGTGTAGAAAATAATAGGTGTATAAATGACACAATATGTTACTGCATACGTCAGCAGACTAATTAGGAGTCTTTGTTTGTTTACTTACTACTAAAAGACAAGTTGTCTATTTTATTTAAGGACTAAATTTCAATAATAAACATATGTTTCATGTACCCTAAGATGTCCATTATTTCTTATTGCGTAGAAGTGGATCCTTATTTTTGACTTCAAAGACTTGACTATTAAAAAAGAAACTAAAACGAAATAAAAACAATTACATAGAAACTTGTAATTAATGAAAATGAGTACAATTAACTGTTAAAGGTGAGTACTATTAGTGAACCAGCAGCACGCTCAATCATGTGTGCTTCACGGACTGCATTGATATATATTGTTGTATTGTTAATATTAATAACTGTATCCCTTGCAAACTGCATTGTTATATATATTGTTATATTATTAATACTAATAACTGTATCCCTTGCAGACTGCATTGATATACAAACCCTGTTTCCATATGAGTTGGGAAATTGTGTTAGATGTAAATATAAACGGAATACAATGATTTGCAAATCCTTTTCAACCCATATTCAGTTGAATATGCTACAAAGACAACATATTTGATGTTCAAACTCATAAACATTTTTTTTTTTTTGCAAATAATCATTAACTTTAGAATTTGATGCCAGCAACACGCGACAAAGAAGTTGGGAAAGGTGGCAATAAATACTGATAAAGTTGAGGAATGCTCATCAAACACTTATTTGGAACATCCCACAGGTGAACAGGCTAATTGGGAACAGGTGGGTGCCATGATTGGGTATAAAAGTAGATTCCATGAAATGCTCAGTCATTCACAAATAAGGTGGGGCGAGGATCACCACTTTGTCAACAAATGCGTGAGCAAATTGTTGAACAGTTTAAGAAAAACCTTTCTCAAGCAGCTATTGCAAGGAATTTAGGGATTTCACCATCTACGCTCCGTAATATCATCAAAGGGTTCAGAGAATCTGGAGAAATCACTGCACGTAAGCAGCTAAGCCCGTGACCTTCCATCCCTCAGGCTGTACTGCATCAACAAGCGACATCAGTGTGTAAAGGATATCACCACATGGGCTCAGGAACACTTCAGAAACCCACTGTCAGTAACTACAGTTGGTCGCTACATCTGTAAGTGCAAGTTAAAACTCTCCTATGCAAGGCGAAAACCGTTTATCAACAACACCCAGAAACGCCGTCGGCTTTGCTGGGCCTGAGCTCATCTAAGATGGACTGATACAAAGTGGAAAAGTGTTCTGTGGTCTGACGAGTCCACATTTCAAATTGTTTTTGGTAACTGTGGACGTCGTGTCCTCCAGACCAAAGAGGAATAGAACCATCCGGATTGTTATAGGCGCAAAGTGTAAAAGGCAGCATGTGTGATGGTATGGGGGTGTATTAGTGCCCAAGACATGGGTAACTTACACATCTGTGAAGGCGCCATTAATGCTGAAAGGTACATACAGCTTTTGGAGCAACATATGTTGCCATCCAAGCAACGTTACCATGGACGCCCCTGCTTATTTCAGCAAGACAATGCCAAGCCACGTGTTACATCAACGTGGCTTCATAGTAAAAGAGTGCGGGTACTAGACTGGCCTGCCTGTAGTCCAGACCTGTCTCCCATTGAAAATGTGTGGCGCATTATGAAGCCTAAAATAGCACAACGGAGACCCCCGGACTGTAGAACAACTTAAGCTGTACATCAAGCAAGAATGGGAAAGAATTCCACCTGAGAAGCTTCAAAAATGTGTCTCCTCAGTTCCCAAACGTTTACTGAGTGTTGTTAAAAGAAAAGGTGATGTAACACAGTAGTGAACATGCCCTTTCCCAACTACTTTGGCACGTGTTGCAACCATGAAATTCTAAGTTAATTATTATTTGCAAATAAAAAATAAAGTTTATGAGTTTGAACATCAAATATGTTGTCTTTGTAGTGCATTCAATTGAATATGGGTTGAAAAGGATTTGCAAATCATTGTATTCCGTTTATATTTACATCAAACACAATTTCCCAACTCATATGGAAACGGGGTTTGTATATTGTTATATTGTTAATATTAATAACTGTATCCCTTGCAGACTGCATTGATATATATTGTAGGAACCAGAATATTAATAACAGAAGGAAAAAAACCCTTTTGTGAGAATGAGTGGTGGAGGTTAAGTTAAAGTTAAAGTAGCAATGACAGTCACACACACACTAGGTGTTGTGAAATGTGTCCTCTGCATTTGACCCATCCCCTTGTTCACCCCCTGGGTGGTGAGGGGAGCAGTGAGCAGCAGCGGTGGCCACGCCCGGGAATCATTTTTGGTGATTTAACCCCCAATTCCAACCCTTGATGCTGAGTGCTTTGGGTTGGTGCACTAACTTTAAGTGTATCTTGTGTTGTTATGTTGATTTAATAATAAAAAAATTAAAAATAAATTAAAAAAAGACTTGACTATACTGTACATACTGTACACAGACGCAAGCCTTTGTCTCATCCTGCTTGCATAAGTCACCGACACATGTTGGCACGCGCACACAAACGTGATGCAGCGAAGCCTACACCTTCCACCCTGTTGCATCTGATCTCTCGCTCCATTTGCACTTGTCAGGAGATAATGACATCATTAGCACACATTAACACCTCCCTGTTATCTTGCAGTCAAGGCCCCACAGTGCCAATGTATATGTGTGTGGTAGACAGGAACAGGGTGTAAATGGGACTTTTCGGCGATGGAAGTCTATCTATGTGTGTTGGTGAGTTAGCACGTGCTAACAACACTTACTATATGGATGTTTCCACACACACACACACACACACACACACACACACACACACACACACACACACACACACACACACACACACACACACACACACACACACACACACACACACACACACACACACACACACGGGTTGTAAGTATACCGGTATTAATAAAGTACCGCGATACTAATGAATCATATTCGGTACTATACCGCCTCTAAAAAGTATTGCTCCCGACCCTACCACGTCGTGACATTGCTGGTTTTACGAGCAGAGGAGCATGTTCGGCAGCGCACACACACAGAGTACTTACAAGCAGACACAGTGTGTCGACAGAAAAGGGAGAATGGACACATTTTGGTGTAAAAAGTCAAGATAAAGGTGAAGTTATAACACTGAAACACCCTCAGGAAGAGCTGCTTTAAGACACGGCTAGCTCGCTAGCGGCTAACGTCCATCCGCAATCGGCCGTGTTTTAGCTACTTCTAAATCACTAATCCTGGCCTCAATGGCGACAAATAAAGTAAGTTTCTTACAAGTACCATTATCATTGGAGGACGAGGAATAGCTAAACATGCTTCACTACACACCGTAGGAGGATACAATAGCTCACCGGCGTCACAATGTAAATAAAAACGCCATGGGTGGATCTTCATCTGACATCCACTGTAATGATACCAAGTAAAATAGCGTATCGAGTCGATACTACAATGATTACATCAATAATTTTTATGGTCACAAAATAATTTTGTTTTTTTATTCATATTATATTCATAAAGTCAGTAAATATGTCCCTGACCACATGAGGACTTTAAATATGACCAATGTATGATCCTGTAACTACTTGGTATCGCATCAATACCTAAATGTGTGGTATCATCCAAAACTAATGTCAAGTATCAAAGAAGAGAAGAATAAGTGATTATTACATTTTAACAGAAGTGTAGATAGAACATGTTCAAACAGAAAATAAGCAGATATTAACAGTAAATGAACAAGTAGATTAACAATCAATTTTTACAGTTTGTCCCTCATAATGTGTACAAAATAATAGGTGTATAAATGACACAATATGTTACTGCATACGTCAGCAGACTAATTAGGAGTCTTTGTTTGTTTACTTACTACTAAAAGACAAGTTGTCTAGTATGTTCACTATTTTATTTAAGGACTAAATTGCAATAATAAACATATGTTTCATGTACACTAAGTTTTTTGGTTAAAATAAAGACACCTTTAGTTTGAAAAGTATTGAAAAGTATCGAAATACATTTTGGTACCGGTACAACACTAATTATATATAATATATATATATATATATATATATATATATATATATATATATACTTGAATCAAAAATCTATTTATATATATATATGTATATATATAAATACATATATATATATATTTAAATATATATCTAAATAAATATATATATATATATATATATATATACATACATATATATATACTTGAATCAAAAATCTATTTAAATATATATATATATATAGATATATATCTCAATATATATATATATATATATTTAAATATATATATATATTTAAATATATATATATATATATATATTACGTTAAATATATATATATATATATATATTTATCTATATATATATATTTATCTAAATATATACATATATACTTAAATCAAAAATCTATTTAAATATCGATTTAAATATATATATATATATATATATACATATATATCTCTCAATATATATATATATATATATATATACATATTTAAATATATATCTAAATATATATTTATATATACATATTTAAATATATATATATTTACCTAAATATATATATATATATATATATATTTAAATATATATCTAAATAAATATATATATATATATATATTTATATATACATATTTAAATATATATCTAAATATATATATATATATATATATCTAAATATATATATATATATATATATATATATATATATATATATATAAAATCTAAATATATATATATTGGGACGGCGTGGCGCAGTGGAAGAGTGGCTGTGCGCAACCCAAGGGTCCCTGGTTCAATCCCCACCTAGTACCAACCTCGTCATGTCTGTTGTGTCCTGAGCAAGACACTTCACCCTTGCTCCTGATGGGTGCTGGTTAGCGCCTTGCATGGCAGCTCCCTCCATCAGTGTGTGAATGTGTGTGTGAAAGGGTAAATGTGGAAGTAGTGTCAAAGCGCTTTGAGTACCTTGAAGGTAGAAAAGCGCTATACAAGTACAACCCTTTTATCATTATTATATATATATATATATATATATATACATACATATATATATATATATTTATATATACATATTTAAATATATATCTAAATATATATATATATATATATTTACCTAAAGATATATATATATATATATATATATATATATATATATATATATATATATATATATATATATATATATATATATATGTATATAATAAAGCCAATAATGCCTTTTTTTGTGGTCCCCTTTATTTAGAAAAGTACCGAAATAAATTTTTTACCAAAATATTGGTATCTAGACAACCCTACTATGTACATAACATTCTATATATAAAACACAGTAAAAAATGGATAAAAAGAAAAACATAAACAAGTTTTTTGCATAGGCTATTATTCAAGCTAACTAACATATATTATTAACAAGTCAAAGAAAAATGTTTTGAATAGAAACAAGTGAAGATTAAAAAGCAGCGTATTAATATGAATTGTGTTGGACCAATATAATCCAGCATGATGTCATCCTCTCAGTTCCACCCCTCCCAGGTTGTGGTCTTCACTTGGGCGATGGCGACATGCATTCCCACTCTTCCCTCCCTGCGACCCCTGACTCAGAAAGTCCCCTCTCCGTGTGTCCGAGCTAAAGCGGCTTCTCGCTGCGTGACCTCGCTCTGCCTTAATCCTCATCAAGCATGTCTAGACCTCTCATTAGCAGCACATCATCAGGATGGGGCTGGGGGCCAAAAGGGAGTGTTGGGTGGGCTGAGAAAGTGGCCCGGAAAGTGACCCAGACATGAATCCCACCTGTCAGGAGACACGCTGGGTGGGGCAAGTGATCTAAATACTGGATTAGTCTGGGAATGTTTGTCAACATTGATGCTGGGAGTCACTAAAGTCATTATTTGCTTGAAAGCACCATTGTGTTGATTATTTCTGCTCCCTTTTACATAAATAAGTGTATATATTTAACTCTATTGTACTCATTTATTACACAATGGACATGTTTGCAGCATTTGGACAAGCCAAACAATTGATCAAAATAAATGTTTTCCCAAAATAATCGTGTTTTTTTTAACATGCCTGATTTAAATTACAATTCCAATTTTACACACTACATTTTTTTACACTGATTTTCTGTACACTAACAATTTTTATTCAGCGAATTTCTAAACACTGATTTTTTTTATACTGCATTTTTACACACTGATTTTCATACACTAAATTTTTTTACACTGAATTTTTATACACTACATTTTTTTACACAGCGAATTTCTAAACACTGATTTTTTTTAATACTGCATTTTTACACATTGATCTTTTATACACTGATTTTTTTTTACACACTACATTTTTACACACTAATTAAAATGTGATTATATTTTTAAATTATAGTTGAAGTTATATTTAATTAGAGTTAATCAAAGCAAATATTTAATTATATTGTATCACAAAATGGACAAGCGGTTCAAAATGGATGGTTGGATGAATCTAATCAAATATTATAGAGTCTAATTTGTGTATTTACTACAAAAGTGTTGATTTTAACCATTGGAATTATTTCTATAGTTTGAAAATATCCAGCTTTTAAATGTTAATGATGTTGTATTATGCACAGGTAGCCCAGTTAACTGCCGTTTTTGTGTTGTTTTGCGAGACCCGTGTCACGTGACTTCAAACTTGACACGTCATTGGCTGCTTCTGAGACAGGATCGATTGCTTCAGTCTTAATTTACCGGACGCGAGTCTTGCTTTTTGAAGCAGCACATTTTTCAATACTGAATTTTTCATCACTGAATTGTTTGAAACTGAATTCTTTTACACAGAATTTCTAAACACTGAATTTTTTTATACTGATTTTTTACACAACACATTTCTAAACACTGATTTTTTTTATACTGCATTTTTATACACTGATTTTTTATACACTGGTTTTTTATACACTGATTTTTTTATACACACATTTTTTTTGTACACTTAATTTTTTTTTACACAAATTTTTTTTACACAGCCAATTCCTAAACACTGATTTTTGTATACTGCATTTTTACACTGATTTTCTAACACACTAAATTGTTTTACACTGAATTTTTATACACTACATTTTTTACACAACAAATTTCTAGACACTGATTTTTTTTACTGCATTTTTACACTGATTTTTTTATACACTGGTTTTTTATACACTGATTTTTTTATACACACATTTTTTTTACACAGCAAATTTCTAAACACTGATTTTTTTTTATACTGCATTTTTACACACTGATTTTCCTACACTACATTTATTTACACTGAATTTTTATACACAGCATATTTCTAAACACTGACTTTTTTATACGGCATTTTTACACACTAATTTTTTATACACTGATTTTTTTGTACACTGAATTTTTTTACACAGCGAATTTCTAAACACTGATTTTTTTTTGTACTGCATTTTTACACAGATTTTTATACACACTAAAAAATTTTACACTGAATTTTTATACACTACATTTTTTTTACACAGCAAATTTCTAAAAACACTGACTTTTTTTATACTGCATTGTTACACACTGATTTTTTATACACTGATTTTTTTGTACACTGAATTTTTTTACACAGCGCATTTCTAAACACTGATTTTTTATACTGCATTTTTACACTGATTTTCTTACACACTAAATTGTTTTACACTGAATTTTTATACACTACATTTTTTTACACAACAAATTTCGAAACACTGATTTTTTTATACTGCATTTTTACACTGATTTTCTTACACACTAAATTGTTTTACACTGAATTTTTATACACTACATTTTTTTACACAACAAATTTCGAAACTGATTTTTTTATACACTGATTTTTTTTTACAAAAAAATTTTTTACCCTGATTTTCTTACACAGTAAATTTTTTTACACAGCAAATTTCTAAACACGGATTTTTTTATACTGCATTTTTACACACTGATTTTTTTTACACACTAAAATTTTTTACACTGATTTTTTTGGACACTTAATTTTTTTGCACAGCGAATTTCTAAACACTGATTTTTTTTATACTGCATTTTTTCACTAATTTTTTATACACTGATTTTTTTTTTTTTACACACTACATTTTTTGACACTGAATATTTTTATAAACTTAATTTTAAAGCACACGCATTTTGCTGAAAACTTTTTATCATTGAAATTGTCTGTCACAAAATTCAGTTATTCAGTGTCAAAAAAAAAAAAGCTATAGTAAAAAAGAGACAAATGACCCTCCTTAAATATAACCAAATCAAATTAAATTAAATGAAACAGAATCAAATCAAACTGAAATAAAAGCACTCCCTCCCCGAGCTTGGAAACGAGGTGAGAAAGAAACAATATTTCCATTCTTCCCAATGGACAAATCGCCAAAATAAATCTGTAAAATATGGTTTTTACAAGGGTGCTGAAAAAAAAATCCAAATTGTGATTTTCATTGTTTCAGATTCCTAAATCTAAATTTTGAAGTGTTAACATTTTATTTTTTTAAAGACATTTTTTAGGCAATCATCAGTTACTTTGAGGAGCTTTTGAAACCTGTATTGAAAAAAATGCATTATCATTTTCACACCCCATAATATATTGCGAGAATGGTGTTGAATCGACCATCGATTCTGAAGAAAATGGACAAGCCAATGTAAAGTTCACATTCCTCATTTTTACAATCCCGACATGTGGATTGCCTCGGAGCAACTCACAGCGAATTAGGATATTAAGCCAGGTTTAACGATGTTGAGTCCCTGCTTATTTCACAGACGGGTCAACTATTTTCCCAACACCACCCGAAACTGCACTTTTAAGATGAAGCAGATGTGGGCTGCTCCTGTTGGCAAAATTAGCAGAGAAATATGTTTATTACTGTCATGCATTAGAGGTTCTGTATTAGAAGTAGTTTTTAATTAGGAATACAAAAGAGAACTGCATAATCATCTATCTTATTAAAGAATATAAATATAATAAAATCTGCTCCCCCAAATTGAGCAAAGGGGGGAATGTTCTCGTTTCGCTGCAGGCGCTCAGTTACAGTACAGCACCAGCTTTTTTCTTTTTTTTCCCCCCAACACTGAACTTAATAATTAGCAGCTATAATTAAAACACTGGAAGGCAAACCAGGTTAGCAGAGCCTGCGGTTGCAGATCATTTAAAGCCTGAATCGTGTTACAGCAAAGCATAATGACATCTATGGAAGACAGTGAAATACTGCTGATGTGACGATGATGAGCGCAATCCCATTATAACACACACACACACACACACACACACACACACACACACACACACACACACACACACACACACACACACACACACACACACACACACACACACACACACACACACACACACACACACACACACACACACACGTATTTGTTACCTTCTTGAGAACTGAGAATAATGCCTCCCTCTTTAGGACCAGCCTTTCTAGATATATACAGATGTGTATTCACAACATTAATAATATACAGGTAAAAGCCAGTAAATTAGAATATTTTGAAAAACTTGATTTATTTCAGTAATTGCATTCAAAAGGTGTAACTTGTACATTATATTTATTCATTGCACACAGACTGATGCATTCAAATGTTTATTTCATTTAATTTTGATGATTTGAAGTGGCAACAAATGAAAATCCAAAATTCCGTGTGTCACAAAATTAGAATATTACTTAAGGCTAATACAAAAAAGGGATTTTTAGAAATGTTGGCCAACTGAAAAGTATGAAAATGAAAAATATGAGCATGTACAATACTCAATACTTGGTTGGAGCTCCTTTTGCCTCAATTACTGCGTTAATGCGGCGTGGCATGGAGTCGATGAGTTTCTGGCACTGCTCAGGTGTTATGAGAGCCCAGGTTGCTCTGATAGTGGCCTTCAACTCTTCTGCGTTTTTGGGTCTGGCATTCTGCATCTTCCTTTTCACAATACCCCACAGATTTTCTATGGGGCTAAGGTCAGGGGAGTTGGCGGGCCAATTTAGAACAGAAATACCATGGTCCGTAAACCAGGCACGAGTAGATTTTGCGCTGTGTGCAGGCGCCAAGTCCTGTTGGAACTTGAAATCTCCATCTCCATAGAGCAGGTCAGCAGCAGGAAGCATGAAGTGCTCTAAAACTTGCTGGTAGACGGCTGCGTTGACCCTGGATCTCAGGAAACAGAGTGGACCGACACCAGCAGATGACATGGCACCCCAAACCATCACTGATGGTGGAAACTTTACACTAGACTTCAGGCAACGTGGATCCTGTGCCTCTCCTGTCTTCCTCCAGACTCTGGGACCTCGATTTCCAAAGGAAATGCAAAATTTGCATGGTTGGGTGATGGTTTGGGGTGCCATGTCATCTGCTGGTGTCGGTCCACTCTGTTTCCTGAGATCCAGGGTCAACGCAGCCGTCTACCAGCAAGTTTTAGAGCACTTCATGCTTCCTGCTGCTGACCTGCTCTGTGGAGATGGAGATTTCAAGTTCCAACAGGACTTGGCGCCTGCACACAGCGCAAAATCTACCCGTGCCTGGTTTACGGACCATGGTATTTCTGTTCTAAATTGGCCCGCCAACTCCCCTGACCTTAGCCCCATAGAAAATCTGTGGGGTATTGTGAAAAGGAAGATGCAGAATGCCAGACCCAATAACGCAGAAGAGTTGAAGGCCACTATCAGAGCAACCTGGGCTCTCATAACACCTGAGCAGTGCCAGAAACTCATCGACTCCATGCCACGCCGCATTAACGCAGTAATTGAGGCAAAAGGAGCTCCAACCAAGTATTGAGTATTGTACATGCTCATATTTTTCATTTTCATACTTTTCAGTTGGCCAACATTTCTAAAAATCCCTTTTTTGTATTAGCCTTAAGTAATATTCTAATTTTGTGACACACGGAATTTTGGATTTTCATTTGTTGCCACTTCAAATCATCAAAATTAAATGAAATAAACATTTGAATGCATCAGTCTGTGTGCAATGAATAAATATAATGTACAAGTTACACCTTTTGAATGCATTTACTGAAATAAATCAAGTTTTTCCAAATATTCTAATTTACTGGCTTTTACCTGTATACATACTATGCACATATAAAAAAGCTTGTTTTAAAAAATGAGTTGTAATTTCACAAGAAAAACGTCACAATATCACACGAAAAACGTACAATTTTGGCAGTATTATAATAAAAGTCGTAATTTTACTCAACGCAAGTCAAATTTTTACAAGAAAAATTTAACATTTGTGCAATATTATGATAAAAGTTGGAATTTTACTCAATAACAATCGCTGTTTTACAAGAAAAGCTTAACATTTTGGGAACTTTATGAAAAGAGTTTTAATTTTACTCGACAAAAGTCACAATTTTATAAGAAAACTAACATTTTGGCAATATTATAATAATAATATAAATTTTACTTGGCTAAATTATGACAAAAGTCATTTTACTAAAAAAATTTCACTATTTTACAAGAACAAAACAATTGGCAATATTGTGATAAGTCAGAATTTTATGACAAATGTCACCATTTTGCATTTTACGAGAAAATATTGCAATAATACAGAAACAGAAAGAATATGAGAAAGTGTTCCCAATTTTATAAGAAAAAAGTCGACACATTGTGAGAAAAAGACTGCTTTTAGTAAATTTTTTTAAATTTAATTTCAATTGTTATTTTTTACATATGTTGGCCAGAGGGAGAGCACTTAAAATTTTTACACACACTTGTTATTTCATATGTTGACCAGAGGGGAGCACTTTTAAAAGCGACACATTTATAGATTTACAAAAAAAAATTGGCAATATTGTGATAAGTCAGAATTGTATATGACAAATGTCACCATTTTGCATTAAAAAGTAATAATTTTATATAAAAAAATTATAATTGTACTTTCTGATTCTGATACAGCAATTATACAGACACAAAGAATATGAGAAATGTTACCCAATTCTGCGAGAAAAAGACTGCTTTAAGTACATTGTTGTTGTTTTTTTAATTTTGTGTTTGTAATTGTTTTTTTGTTTTTTTTTTACATATGTTGGCCAGAGGGGGAGCACTTAAATTTTTTACACACACTTGTTATTTCATATGTTGACCAGAGGGGGAGCACTTTTAAAAGCGACACATTTATAGATTTATGTCATCACTTGTTCACACCTCCTCATATGTAAGATACTTTTCCTTCTTCATGTCTCAAGAAGGGTACACACACACACAGACACAAACACACACACACACACACACACATACACGCTGCTAAGCCAGTGTGACATGTTGAGATGACTTAGCACATGTGATGAGCGTCAGAGAGCGTGATCTAATGACATGACAGCTTATGAGAGAAGACACATAATAATGAACACAAAGTTGGCAAAGGCAGTGAAGTGTGTGTTGGTGTGAACCCACACACACAATTCACCTGCATTTGATCTTCTCCACCCACAGCACACACTCACTGTACAACAAACTGGAGCGTGCCCGTGCAAACATGCCATCCCTTACCCACCCTCACCCCCCTTTGCCCGCATGATATGAGCAAGCCTGGTGAAACATTCATGTGGCGCTTCATGCTTTGCCTTTGGTCACAGTCTCGCTGGCTTGGTCCAAACCCCTCCCACTCCCACATGCACTTTGCCTCAGCGTTCTTCCCACTCTCACATTTTTGCCTGTTCTTTTAAACACACACTTTTTTTTTTTTTTTTTTGCCATCTCCTGCTAGCACTTGAGTGCTTTTCTGCAGGCTCCTGTGCCTCATTTACATAAAGAAGAGCTGCACCAAAGCGCTCTAATTGGCTGGCTGGATTATATTCAGTCTGCTAATTGCATGTTTGCTAGAAATATCCAAGTGTTGACCCCCCCCGGATCCCTTCCCTGGAAATCCAAGAAAGTGTTTATTGACTAACTTCCAACAATGCATTCCCAAATCATCTAATGTGTGTATGACGTGGAAGCTGATCTATTCTGCAATTAGGGTTGTACGGTATACCGGTACTAGTATAGTATCGCAGTAATAATGAATCAAAATCGGTACTATACTCTGTTTGAAAAAGTACCGGTTCCCAGGCATGACAGCGCGTCGTCACGTCGTGACATTGCTGGTTTTACGATCAGAGGAGCATGTTCGGCAGCGCACACACACGGAGTACTTACAAGCAGACACAGTGTGTAGACAGAAAAGGGAGAATGGACGCATTTTGGTGTAAAAAGTAAAGATAAAGGTGAAGTTATAACACTGAAACACCCTCAGGAAGAGCTGCTTTAAAACATGGCTAGCTAGTTAGCAGCTAACATCCATCCATAGCTTTTCTATTTACGAACCCTGTTCAAGAACCAATTAAGTCAAGGTTCCATTGTACTTGCACTATTATTATCACATATTATGCTTCATTTGGTCTCAAAATGTTGCTGACCATAATAATGTTTGTCAGGAATATTTTGTCAAATGTATTATCGGCCCAGGCCTAGTTGACTTTCACTTGCCTTTACCTAAAATTCCATTATTAAATTATTTGGGGTCGCCCCTTGTGGTGCCGCAGTCCTGGAGACGAAATGGGCAGGGCTCTTGCTCCGGTTTATCCATCGGACCACGATCGTAATACCTTTTGTTACGACTACAATGACTCCTCTGCCTGTAGGCGTCAATTTTCCTGTTAAAAAAAAGCAGTCCCATGATTCCAGGAATGTTTATTGCTGTCTGCATTGTGCAGCAGCTGTGTGCTAATGTGGCACAACAAATGCTAACACTTTATGCTCTAATACAGTGTTTTTCAACCTTTTTTGAGCCAAGGCACATTTTTTTTATTGAAAAAATCCGGAGGCACACCACCAGTGGAAATCATTAACAAATGAAAATCGGTAGCTGATATTGATAGTAAAAAGTCGTTGTCGCAATTGTTGGATATGACTTTAAAGCATAACCAAGCATGCATCAATATAGCTCTTGTCTCAAAGTAGGTGTACTGTCACCACCTGTCACATCACACCCTGACTTATTTTGAGTTTTTTTGTGTGTAGTGTTTTAGCTCTTGTCTTGCGCTCCTATCTTGTTGACTTTTCCTGTTTTGTTGGTATTTTCCTGTAGCAGGTCCACACCTTCAGGTACCTTGGAGTCCACATCTCTAATGACTTCTCCTGGACAGTCAACACCACATCAATCATCAAGAAGGCTCAGCAGCGGCTACACTTCCTTAAGAGTCCTCGGGAAGTACAACCTGAAGCCTGACCTGCTGCTGACCTTCTACCGCTCGTCCATCGAGAGCCTGCTGACCTACTGTATTACGGTATGGTACGGCAGCTGCACTGCAGCAGACAGGGAGAGGCTGCAAAGAGTGGTCAAGACGGCTCAGAAGATCATCGGCCGCCCTCTCCCCTCTCTGACGGACATCTACACCTCCCGCTGCCTCAACAGAGCCAGTGCCATCATCAAGGACAGCACCCACCCTGGCTCTGACCTGTTCCACCTGCTGCCCTCTGGGAAGCGCTACAGGTGCATTAAAACCAAAACAAACAGGCTAAAGAACAGCTTCTTCCCCAGGGCCATAACCATCCTGAACGGACTGCCCCATTGTCCCTCATAACTGCCTTCTCTTCGGTGCAATAACCCATTCCACCAACCACCCTGTTTTTGTTTTGTTTTTTCATGTATATATTCATTTCACACCATATTCATTGCACTTCTACATTTTTTAAATTTTTATATATTTGCACATTGTTTTTCTAGCATGCACACATCGCACTGTATGGAATGGCCTCAATCTCGTTACCTTGCGTAATGACAATAAAGCTGATTCTGATTCTGATTCTGATGCCTTCCTTTGAGCAATATTCCCCACATCTACTTTGTTTTAAGCAATCAAGAATATTTCAGTTGTTTTTTTCCTTATTAGTGGGGCCATTGTTGATTGTCATGTCATGTTTGGATGTACATTGTGGACGCCGTCTCTGCTCCACAGTAAGTCTTTGCTGTCGTCCAGCATTCTGTTTTTGTTTACTTTGTAGCCAGTTCAGTTTTAGTTTTGTTCCCTAAGCTTCAATGCCTTTCACTCACCTTTTGTTTATTTTCGGTTTTAACATTAGACACCTTTTTACCTGCACGCTGCCTCCCACTGTCATCTGCATGTTGTGATCACCACAAACCATGTTCCCGACATCTACAAAGCAATTAGCTACCGGCTGCCACCTACTGATATGGAAGAGTATAACATTGTTACGCTGCCGAGTTCTAGACAACACCGACACTCAACAACGGCACATTATTTGTAGATTATAATTACTTGTTTGCAAAAAATATTTTTAACCCAAATAGGTGAAATTGCATTATCTCCCACGGCACACCAGACTGTATCACTAGTGTGCTGCGGCACAAGGTTGAAAAACACTGCTCTAATATACCATACTTTTCATACTTTTGTTCAGGGGTGTCCAAACCTTTTCTGCCAAGGGCCGGACACTGAACATTCAAAGTATGCAGGGGCAATGTCGATATTTTTAATTTTAAAAAAAAGATAAAAACAGATATTGTGTCAGCTTTGTATTATTGGTGACTAAGTATATTATTATTAATTAATAGCTACAACCTTTCAGCTTTTACTCATTAAATACCTATTTTTTGCCCTTTTTTCTTAAACTTTTACTGTTGTTTTTTCCCCAATGTAAAAACAGAATAATAATAATAATAATAATAATAATAATAATACGATTGCTTAACTGCATAACCTTGTGTGTCAAAAATTCTCCCTGTGCAGAAACATCATGTTCAGTTACACATTTAACAGTGTTTATAATGGTTGTTGTCATTTTTAAATGTAATTCATGAGTTTGTATTATTTATTTTTTATATTAACTAACTTTATATTTTAAGTATATTTAATTTTTATTTTGGGAGCTTCTAATATTTTAGATCAGGGAGGTCTAAACCAAGGGCCACGTACTGAAAAGCTTGTATTCTTAGGTTATTTCAATTAAGAGGAGAAAACTATAATTCACGGGGGATATTGATTTTTGAAATATGTCAAGTAAGAAGAAATATAAAATACAAATGTATTTCAGTTTTAGGAGTTAAATGGTGGAACAAGCTCAGTGATGAGCTGAAGACATGTACTTCTTTGATAAGTTTTAGGAAAATCTTGAAAGGTCAAATAATTGAAAATGATAAAATATAGTAACAATTACTTTCATCCCATTGATTTTTTTTTTTAACGTTGATGTTGCAGGCAATCTTATTTTCAGTGTTAGTGTAGGATAGGCAAATATAAGCTTTGGCTTCAGCCTATTCCTTTTTCGGTCATCCTTTTTATTTTATTTTTGTGTGTAAATGTGTGTATGATTGTTAAACTGCTCACACAAAATGGTTGATTGTTGATTATATGACCCAAATAAACTTATTTCATTCATTCAAGTCAAGTATGGGGGCGTATTTTGATATTTTTTATTTAAAAAAGAAAGTCAAAAATTATGTATATATATATATATATATTTGAGGACAAAACTTTGCGTTATAGGTGACTAATTATTTTATTATTATTACTTGAAATATTGCATCTTTTTCTCATTACATTGCGATTTTCTGCTCTTTTGTCCTACATTCTTATTGTTGTTTCTTGACAGATATGTCATTATTTGAAAATACACAACTTTTTAAATTTTCGCAGACACGTCAGGTATATTTGTACAAAAGTATCGGTATCGCTGATACCAGCTTGTAGTGTTGTCCCGATACCAATATTTTGGTATAGGTATTTTGACACTATTGATACTATTAGACAATGGCGGTCTATCTATGTGTGTTGGTGAGTTAGCACGTGCTAACAACACTTATAATGTGGATGTTTCACATACACACACACTTGTGTTGTCCTGATACCAATATTTTGGTACCTGTACTGGTACCAAAATGTATTTCGATACTTTTCGGTACTTTTCTAAATAAAGGGGACCACAAAAAAAGGCAGTATTGGCTTTATTTTAACACAAAATCTTAGTGTACACGAAACATATGTTTATTATTGTAATTTAGTCCTTCAATAAAATAGTGAACATACTAGACAACTTGTCTTTTAGTAGTAAGTAAACAAACAAAGACTCCTAATTAGTCTGCTGACGTATGCAGTAACATATTGTGTCATTTATACACCTATTATTTTGTACACAGTGGAAGAGTGGCCGTGCGCAACCCGAGGGTCCCTGGTTCAATCCCCACCTAGTACCAACCTCGTCATGTCCGTTGTGTCCTGAGCAAGACACTTCACCCTTGCTCCTGATGGCTGCTGGTTAGCGCCTTGCATGGCAGCTCCCGCCATCAGTGTGTGAATGTGTGTGTGAATGGGTAAATGTGGAAGTAGTGTCAAAGCGCTTTGAGTACCTTGAAGGTAGAAAAGCGCTATACAAGTACAACCCATTTATCATTTATTTATTACACATTATGAGGGACAAACTGTAAAAATGGATCTACTTGTTCATTTACTGTTAATATCTGCTTATTTTCTCTTTCAACATGTTCTATCTACACTTCTGTTAAAATGTAATAATCACTTATTCTTCTCTTCTTTGATACTTGACATTAGTTTTGGATGATACCACACATTTAGGTACTGATCCGATACCAAGTAGTTACAGGATCATACATTGGTCATATTCAAAGTCCTCATGTGTCCAGGGACATATTTACTGACTTTATAAACATAATATGACTTTTTAAAAAAGGAAAATGTAAAGAAAAATGTAGATGTCTGTTTACATTCACGAGCGCTATCTTTTGTTAGCTTGTTAGCGGTGAGGTATTGTATCCTCCTACGATGTGTAGTGAAGCATGTTTAGCAGTAGCTAAAACACTGCGGATGGACGCTAGCCGCTAGCTCGCTAGCCATGTCTTAAAGCAGCTCTTCCTGAGGGTGTTTCAGTGTTATAACTTCTTCTTCCTTTATCTTTACTTTTTACACCAAAATGCATCCATTCTCCCTTTTCTGTCTACTTGTAAGTACTCTGTGTGTGTGCGCTGCCGAATATGCTCCTCTGCTCGTAAAACCAGCAATGACGTGACAACGCGCTGTCATGCCTGTTTAAAAAAAAATACAAAAATTGGGAACCCATCCATTTTCTACCGATTGTCCCTTTCGGCGTCTCAGGGGTTGCTGGAGCCTATCTCAGCTGCATTCGGGCGGACAAGTCGCGCACCTCATCGCAGGGCCAAGACAGATAGACGGAACCGGTACTTTTCAAACAGAGTATAGTACCGTTTTTGATTGATTAGTACCGCGATACTATACTAGTACCGGTGTACCGTACAACACTAGTTTGCCGATTATAGCTTGAATTTGACTTCTATCAGTGGTATCGCCCATCACTACCTTGCTGTCCAAAAAAAGTGAGTCATGAACATTCCCCTCGTTCTTAGACTTAGACTTAGTCTTCCTTTTTATTGTCATTCAAATTTGAAATTTACAGTACAGATAAGAACGAAATTTAATTTCATTAGCTCATGGTAGTGCAGGATAAAAAAGCAAAAAGGTGCATATATAAATAAATAAATATATATAAATAATATATAAATATATACATATATATAAAATAAATAAATATATTGCACTTTTTCACATGCGTCCACGTTTATGGATGTATATTATATTGTCTTTTTTATTCCAGCAAGTTAATCCATTTTGGGGGGAGTTGAGGGGATAATTTAATTATGATGCGTTCAAGAGTCTTACGGCCTGAGGGAAGACGCTGTTACAGAACCTGGAGGTTCTGCTTCGGAGGCTACGGAACCTCTTTCTAGAGTCCAGCAGTGGAAACAGTCCTTGGTGGGGGTGGGAGGAGTCTTTGCAGATTTTCTGAGCACTGGTCAGGCAGCGGCTTTTTGCCATCTCCTGGATAGGAGGAAGAGGAGTCCTGATGATCTTTTCCGCCGTCCTCACCACTCTCTGGAGAGACTTCCAGTCTGAAGCATTGCAGGCTCCAGTCCAGACAGAGATGCTGTTGGTCAGCAGGTGGTCTCTATAGTGCCTCTGTAGAATGTGCTGAGAATGGGGGGAGGGAGCTGTGCTCTTTTCATCCCACGCAAAAAGTGCATGTGCTGCTGAGTTCTTTTTACAAGACCAGGCTATATTGTCAGTTATCTGCACCCCCAGGAACTTGGTGCTGCTTACTATCTCCACTGCTTGTGAGACGCTGCGCTGCATACCAATGGGCTTTTCATTGAGACAGTCTGGGAGTCCATTAGATTCTCAAACTATTGGCAATACCTGCCTTGGTGTTGCCTCTACACCCCCCCCCCGCCCCCAGGCCTGAAAGGAGACAGGATGTGTCCACATTAGGTGGAGAAGCATGCGGGCCCCCAGCAGATAAACAAGACCTATTGATTGAGTCTAATTTGAAACAGTGGGTGCTATAATGACATTATAGGACAGGAGCTGTGTGGCCTCTTGCGAGAGTGAATGATGACTCATTACCCACTGCTGCCGGGGGAATTTCAAGCTGATCGGGGGAGTGATATCGCAGGGAGGATGAGGTGGCTCTAGATAGAGTGTGTTTGTGTTTGAAACGAGGCGATAACGGCGCGATACGGGAGAGGCAATCTGGTCTTGCGTATGCGCGTACACGCCCGCACGCTGCGACCAGGGAATACAACTCTACTCGCTGACGAAGATGCAAAAAGGGAAAGGAAAAGGATGATCGCGTGGCCAGATAAAGCCGCCAGCCGAATTCCGATCATTCCCCAATCATTCCTGGGTTTGACGGAAGATTTGGAAATGCTAATCAGCCATCTGCAGATAAAGGACACCTCGCGGCTTCAGAAACAGACGTGTGTTTTGGAAAGCATAAGCCAGTGTTTTTCAACCACTGTGCCGCGGTAGTGTGCCGTGGGAGATTCAGTAATTTCACTTAATTGGGTTAAAAATATTTTTTGCACACAAGTAATTATAATCCGTAAATAATGTGCCGTTGTTGAGTGTCGGTGCTGTCTAGAGCTCGGCAGAGTAACCGTGTAATACTCTTCCATATCAGTAGGTGGCAGCAGGTAGCTAATTGCTTTGTAGATATCGGGAACACGTCGTGTCGTGATCAGAATATGCAGACGACAGCGGGAAGCAGGTAATAAGGTATCGTATGCTTAAAGGGGAACATTATCACCAGACCTATGTAAGCGTCAATATATACCTTGATGTTGCAGAAAAAAGACCATATATTTTTTTAACCGATTTCCGAACTCTAAATGGGTGAATTTTGGCGAATTAAACGCCTTTCTAATATTCGTTGTGACGTCACATCGGGAAGCAATCCGCCATTTTCTCAAACACCGAGTCAAATCAGCTCTGTTATTTTCCGTTTTTTCGACTGTTTTCCGTACCTTGGAGACATCATGCCTCGTCGGTGTGTTGTCGGAGGGTGTAACAACACAAACAGGGACGGATTCAAGTTGCACCAGTGGCCCAAAGATGTGAAAGTGGCAAGAAATTGGACGTTTGTTCCGCAAACTTTACCGACGAAAGCTATGCTACGACAGAGATGGCAAGAATGTGTGGATATCCTGCGACACTCAAAGCAGATGCATTTCCAACCATAAAGTCAAAGAAATCTGCCGCCAGACCCCCATTGAATCTGCCGGAGTGTGTGAGCAATTCAGGGACAAAGGGCCTCGCTAGCACGGCAAGCAATGGCGGCAGTTTGTTCCCGCAGACGAGCGAGCTAAACCCCCTATCGACCCGAGCTTCCCTGGCCTGCTGACATCAACTCCAAAACTGGACAGATCAGCTTTCAGGAAAAGAGCGCGGATGAGGGTATGTCTACAGAATATATTAATTGGTGAAAATTGGGCTGTCTGCACTCTCAAAGTGCATGTTGTTGCCAAATGTATTTCATATGCTGTAAACCTAGTTCATAGTTGTTAGTTTCCTTTAATGCCAAACAAACACATACCAATCGTTGGTTAGAAGGCGATCGCCGAATTCGTCCTCGCTTTCTCCCGTGTCGCTGGCTGTCGTGTCGTTTTCGTCGGTTTCGCTTGCATACGGTTCAAACCGATATGGCTCAATAGCTTCAGTTTCTTCTTCAATTTCGTTTTCGCTACCTGCCTCCACACTACAACCATCCGTTTCAATACATGCGTAATCTGTTGAATCGCTTAAGCCGCTGAAATCCGAGTCTGAATCCGAGCTAATGTCGCTACAGCTTGCTGTTCTTTCCGCCATGTTTGTTTGTGTTGGCTTCACTATGTGACGTCACAGGAAAATGGACGGGTGGTTAAAATCAGGCACTTTGAAGCTTTTTTTAGGGATATTGCGTGATGGGTAAAATTTTGAAAAAAACTTCGAAAAATATAATAAGCCACTGGGAACTGATTTTTAATGGATTTAACCCTTCTGAAATTGTGATAATGTTCCCCTTTAAACCAAAAAAGAAAAGGAATTGAAGCTAAGGCAAGGCTATGCAAAACGAAACTAAAACTGAACTGGCTGCAAAGTAAACAAAACACAGAATGCTGGACGACAGCAAAGACTTACAGGGTGTGGAGCAGAGACGGCGTCCACAAAGTACATCCGTACATGACATGACAATCAACAATGTCCCCACAAAGAAGGAAAGCGTCCGCACAACTTAAATAGTCTGGATTGCGAAAACAAAGCAGGTGTGGAGAATAGCGCTCAAGGAAGACATGAAACTGCGACAGGAAAATACAAAAAAAAAAAGAAAGAAAAAAAACACCAAAATAGGAGCGCAAGACAAGAAGTAAAACACTACACCCAGGAAAACACTAAAAAAGTCCAAATAAGTCAGGGTGTGATGTGACAGGTGGTGACAGTACACCTACTTTGAGACAAGAGCTATAGTGATGCATGCTTGTTATGCTTTAAAGTCATATCCAAATATTGTGACAACAACTTTTTATTGTCAATATCGGCTACTGAGTTTAGTTTTTTAATGATTTGTGCTTGTGGTGTGCCTCAGGATCTTTTCAATGAAAAAAATGTGCCTTGGCTCAACAAAGGTTGAAAAACACTGACATAAGCACTCACATGGACAAAGAAGCGAGGACATTCTGCTCGTGCAGAATAGAATCTTTCAACGACTCACTACTCACTTACTTTCTGATTCTCTGGGTATGAATCCATTCAGAATTGACCACCGATTCAGCTATGCAATACTGTATTTACATTATGAACCTTTTTTTCTCTCAAAGAGGTTACAAAGTTCTTCCTTTGGCTGCTGACATAATCAATCAATCAATCATCAATCAGTGTTTACTGATATAGCCCTAAATCACGAGTGTCACAAAGGGCTGCAAAAGCCACAAAGTCATAAAGTGTGGCGATGGCCAGAACGGTCTTTCGAAAACTTGTATCCTCAAATTTTTAAAATTGATTCAGAATCGTAATGAATAAGAATCGATTTTTCCACCCTACTTTTTATTATCCCGGAGTATAGGGTTGTACGGTACTAGTATAGTACTGCGATACTAATTAATCATATTCGGTACTATACCACCTCTAAAAAGTACCATTCCTCGCCCCCCTTTTTCATTTTTTTCCCTGGGCACGACAGCACGTCTGCACGTGGTGACATTGCTGGTTTTACGAGCAGAGGAGCATGTTCGGCAGCGCACACACACAGAGTACTTACAAGCAGACACAGTGTGTAGACAGAAAAGGGAGAATGGACGCATTTTGGTGTAAAAAGTAAAGGTAAAGAAGAAGTTATAACACTGAAACACCATCAGGAAGAGGTGTGTTGTAGCTACTTCTAAATCACTAATCCTGGCCTCCATGGCGACAAATAAAGTAAGTTTCTTACAAGTATCATTATCACTGGAGGACGAGGAATTGTTAAACAAGCTTCACTACACACCGTCGCTCACCGGCGTCAAAATGTAAACAAACGCCATGGGTGGATCGCCACCTAACATCCACTGTAATGATACCAAGTACAGGCACGTATCTAGTCGATTCTACTATAATTACGTCGATATTTTTTGGCATCACAACATCTTTTTTTGTTTTTTAAAAATTCATATTATGTTTATAAAGTCAGCAAATATGTCCCTGGACACATGAGGACTTTGAATATGACCAATGTATGATCCTGTAACTACTTGGAATCGGATCGATGCCTAAATGTGTGGTATCATCCAAAACTAATGTAAAGTATCAAAGAAGAGAAGAAAAAGTTATTACATTTTAACAGAAGTGTAGATAGAACATTTCTCTATAAAATATATAAACAGCTCTAATCAATTTCTATATTACTTTTAAAATAAATATGGTTTCGATTGATAAAATGCATCCCAAACATTTAATAAAGTCAAATACAAGTAAGGCAACAAGAAGTATCAAACAATTAGTAAATATGTACAGCTCCATCAACAATATGATTTGCCTGAATGGCTGGAAAAAATAGAGATAAAATAAATAAATAATCGGGATTCATCTGAAAATCGATTTTTTTTGACACCCTTAGCCACTATTATTTGCCTAAAATCTAAAAAAAAAAAAAGCTAAATAAAATCATGATTAATGGCTACAATGAGCACATTTTGTAGTGCACAGCTTTTCGAAGCGGGGTTTGAAGCATGATACTGATAAAGCATGGGGGGCCAGACCCACTATTTGAGAAGAACTGAACATCTTTGCTGTCAAAAATGCAGCTTCTAATGCCAAATGGTTGCACAATTCCTAATGTGAGTGAAAATCTGCCTCGAGAGTCGTGAGTTTGAACCGCCGTCATGCATAAAAGCATAAAAAGAATTAACCTTTGGCAGCCATTGCTTATGTCAAGAAGCAGCACATGATCAACTCTGTGTCTCGCTTCTTCTTTGTCTTTTTGCGTAAAAGAGGAATATATACACAGGAAGGTGCGCACGAAATGAAACTAATTCACGATCAAAGCAATCTGATTTATCATAATTTGTTGTCCATGTTAGCAAACACAAACACTGGAAGTCAACTAGCAAGCTGCAATGGTACATTTGTGCAGCAGTTCCATTGTGGAATATTTCCTGGAGGTAATGTGTGAGCACTAGAGATGCGCGGATAGGCAATTATTTCATCCGCAACCGCATCAGAAAGTCGTCTACCATCCGCCATCCACCCGATGTAACGTTTGATCAGAACTGCACCCGCCCGCCATCCGCCCGCACCCGCCCGTTGTTATATATCTAATATAGACGATGCAAGGCATTAGTGAGGCATACCTGCCAACTACTCCGGTTTTCCCGTAATTCGTACGGTTTTCATCAACCTATTCCGGGTTACGGTTGCAGTGATGAAAAATACGGTTTTTCATTAATTACAAAAAAAAAAAGGGTGAAAACTACGCGAATTGCACCTTGTGCAGACAAGATTTTTCGATCGGACACGGAGGAATTAGCGATGTAAAAGACCACGTTGGGACAAAAAAACACAAGTCTAATGCCGTTGCTAGCGATACAAGTGGAAAACTTTCAACGTTTTTCGTCGCCCAAACAGATTCTTTGGATGTGATAAATGCCGAAGTTTTATTTACGGAGGCAATAATTGAGCATGGACTTCCAATCGCACTGGCTGATCACATGGGACAGTTAAATGTTTGTAATGCAACCTTTAAAAATCATTACGCGGTGATCGCGGTCCCAAAAATAAACTTTTCTTGCATGATAATGTCCAGAAAAATTCGCTTTATATTACTATAGAGTCCTTTTAACGAATGAGTTTGATGGTTTATCACAAACCTTAAATGAAAGAAGTCCTTTGTTCTCCTGCACCATGCATGCGCTTTGGCCTTGCTTCGTGTTTGGTGCTCAATCCTGTCGGCTGTATTTCACAGCACGACATACTGTTAAAAGTGTTTATACTATTTATGCTTTCAAGTCCAAGTTGAAGAAATCTTGTTAAATGTTGACAGCATAACTACCAAAATACAGAAGTATGTTCTTAATATTTTTGCAGTGCTATTTCTGTTGAAAAGTTCAAATGATTACATTAGAGATGTGATGTGCCACTTTTCAAGTGTCTGATGGCTTAAATTAATTTTCATTAATTTTTCATATTTTGAATTCTTTTGAAAGGCTTACAAAAAAACTACATTTGAATTGCAATTCCATGCTATTGACAGGACTATTAATTTTAATGAAGTTAGCTTACCATGTTTACAGTATGATAAATGTGATAGAAATGTGAATTTTAGGCACAGAATATTTTTTACAATTGAACAAGGCAGTAGATTATACAAGCTTGGACAGAAAGTTAATAATGACACCAATTTTTTTTTTAATGGAATTGTTTAGTACTGTTTTACCATTTGTTTACTGTAAAAAGTGTTTATACTGTTTATACTTTCAATTAACAAATTGAAGTCTTGTGAAAGGTTGACAGGATAACTGGCATTAACTGTCAAAATAATTTCAAACTATTGAAGTTAGCTTACAGAATAAACATGCCAATCAACCCATATGATTTTTGCTGTAATATTTTTGTTTTGAAAAGTCACTGTGACTGATAGAAAAGGGATGGTTTTAGCAACATTTTAACCTGTCTGAATGCTAATAATCATTTTGCGTCGGGGGGCGAAGCCCTGAACCCCCCAGCAGGACTTTGTCCTGGACCTACCGGGGCCTGCGGCCCTTGGACCCTGGCTACTAGGTTTTTCTGATTTCAAAAGTTGGCAGGTATGGTGAGGTTATAAAGCTTTTGCCTGTTAAAGAAAGGAGACTGATCCAATGCAGCACAGACTTTCGCGTGCCACGCTGTCACGACCCAGACGCACACCAGTGCGCAATCATATGGGAGCCGCGCTGAGCGCACCTCCAAGCGCGTCTCGCTGCCGGCGACGGCCGGGTATGGGCCCGACGCTCCAGCGCCATCCATTTTCAGGGCTAGTTGATTCGGCAGGTGGGTTGTTACACACTCCTTAGCGGGTTCCGACTTCCATGGCCACCGTCCTGCTCTCTATATCAACCAGGGTGAGCCCCACCCCTTTCGTGAGCGCACTGCGCGCGGAGTGACCCCTGTTACGCGCCCCCGGCAACAGGGGTGGCGGGCAGGTAAGCTGCGCGGGCGGAGCGCGCGGAGTGACCCCTGTTACGAGCCCCCGGCCACGGGGGTGGCGGGCAGGTAAGCTGCTTACCTGCTGCGCGTGACGCCGGCCGCGGCGAAGGCGGACGAGGCGGGGTGTCGGTGCGGTGGGCGCGGTAGTGACCCTGGACGTGCGTCGGGCCCTTCTCGCGGATCGCCTCAGCTACGGCTCCCGGTGGGGCCCTCTCGGGGGAAGGGGACTCGGTCCCGGACCCCGGCGAGGCGTCCCTTCTCCGCTCCGTAAAAGTGTCCATCTCTTTTCTTTTTTTTTCTTCTGTTGTGGCATATGCAGCAGGTGCCTGCTCGTTTTTCGTATGTGGGTAACAACATTTAACTATGTATATATATTTCCGAATTGGTTTAACTGCCACCCGCCTGAATCTATTTAAAATCTAATTTTTTTTTATTTCAATCGCCCGACCCGACCCGACCCGCGGATAAAATCTAATTTTTTTAAATTTCATCCGCCCGATCCGCGGATAATCCGCGGACTCCGCGGTTGTGCCCGCAAACCGCGCATCTCTAGTGAGCACCTAGTAAAAGCTTTAAATAGAAAAGCTCCTTTTTAAGCATCCTGGCCTTGGACAGCTGTTCACTTGTCATCTGTGGCCCACTTCTGCAACAGGACCACTGAGATGCCTTTTTAACAAGCCGCCACTCTTCCCACCTTAACAAATACCTTCAATCGCCGCCAAGCAGACGCTAGCCGGCGATATTCGGCGTCATTAAATGTGTCAAATTTGAATACGGCACAATTACGATTCATCGGGTTTCGTCCTCAGCAGGCCGGAGGCGACTCTGCAGCTCTCGGCTCCGACGTCCGCCTTTAACAATAGCAATAAAACACCTTTTATGGCTGCTGGGGAGGAATGCAATTAGAATACTGCAGCGTGCACGGATCACGCCAGGAGCCTTGTATGCTGGACTCAATGTGGGGAACATAGGGCTGCACTTTTGGCAAGTTCAATAGAAAATCTCCTCCAGAGGCCATAATATTAGGAACACCTGTAATGACAGCCGACATAAGACATTTTCTTCACAAAACCTAATCTGACACACTTTGAATCTCAGTAAAAGTAAAATAATGCTATTTGGTAACAGTAGAAGAGAAAGTCAAACACAAATACAAATAGACGGAATAGAAATTGAAAGAGTAAATGAAACCACATTACTAGGTATAATGATTGATGATAAATTTAACTGGAAATCTCATGTAAGAAATATACAACATAAGGTAGCAAGAAACACGTCAATAATGAATAAAGCAAAACATGTTCTAGACCAAACATCACTTCATATTCTCTACTGCTCAATAGTGTTACATATCAATCAATCAATCAATGTTTATTTATATAGCCCTAAATCACAAGTGTCTCAAAGGGCTGCACAAGCCACAACGACATCCTCGGTACAGAGCCCACATAAGGGCAAGGAAAAACTCACCCCAGTGGGACGTCGATGTGAATGACTATGAGAAACCTTGGAGAGGACCGCATATGTGGGTAACACCCCCCGCCCCCCACATATCTGAGTTATTGTGCAGAAATATGGGAAATAACTACAAAAGTACACTTCATTCATTAACGGTGTTACAAAAAAGATCAGTTGTAATAATACATCATGTTGGATATAGAGAACATACAAACACTTTAGTTATTCAATCACAAATACTGAAATTCCACCACATAGTGAATTTGCAAACAGCTAAAATGATACACAAAGCAAACTAAAACCTGCTAGCCAAGAATGTACAACAATTCTTCTCAACAAAAGAGGAGAAATATAATCTTAGAGAAAAATGTCATTTAAAACATTTGTACGCACGTACAACACTTAGGACCTTCAGTATATCTGTATGTGGAATTAAATGATGGAATGGATTAAGAAAAGCAATCAAACAATGTACTAATATGATCCACTTCAAGAAACTCTTCACACTTAAAGTGTTTACAAAGTACAAAGAAGAAGAACCATTATAAACATTCTCAATTTATTTCATCCATCCATTCATTTTCTAAATAATCTTACTCATCTCATCATATGAAATATAACTTACTTCACTGAGTATTATTTATTTATTTATTTATTTGTATTGTGATTACTTATGGAGTATATTGTGAATAAATTGAGAACAGGAAGCGAACAAAAGTTTTAGCAACTGTTATGTAAAAGAAAAGGGGTAGGATTAAATAAGCTCTGCTTCTTCCTACTCCTTTTCCAACATGTTGAAAAGACAAACTGGAAATTGTGATGTATCATGTTGTATGCATGCACGTGTGATGCATCATGTTGTATGCATGCACGTGTGATGCATCATGTTGTATGCATGCATGTGTGATGCATCATGTTGTATGCATGCATGTGTGATGCATCATGTTGTATGCATGCATGTGTGATGCATCATGTTGTATGCATGCATGTGTGATGCATCATGTTGTATGCATGCATGTTCGAAATAAACTCATACTCAACTCAACTCAACCCACAAAACTATGGTAATAGTGTGTCCTGATTTAGCCTGGTTTTTGACATTTTCTTTCATTTCTTGCTTAATAATGCATGATTCCTAATGACTAAATTCGGGCCAATGAGGAAGTGTGTATGTGTCAAGGTGTTCAACTGAGTGCTGATCTAAGTTAGGACTGTTTGGCTTCACTTGGTGTATCTCTAGTTTTGTATGTTTGGGCAGAATTGGTGCCGGCCCTCAAATGTTGGCGTCACTATAGGGCTGGGCGATATATGGAATATACTGGATATATTGCGGGTTTGTCTCTGTGCGATATAGAAAATGACTATATGGTGATATTGGAGTATATGTTCTATATACGGGCATTACACTACAGGCTCTTCTCACTCTTTCTTGTCTCTCCTTCTCACAGAGACATAAAACAAGCGCACCTTCTTACATACGTCACATACTGTCACGCGTGCAACGTCATACGCCCTCGCCCAGGGTGCATGACGTTAGCTGTGGTGCTAGCGGAGTGGTGCGAGTGGTAATACGAGAGAGAGAAGGTGCGAATCTGGTAACAAATGAAGGAAGAATAATTAATTCCCAAGAAAAACAGCAGGGGGTCCATCGTCTGGCGGTGGTTTGGCTTCAAGAGGGAAGATGTTGAACAGACAACCATAATATGTCAAGTATGCGGCAAAAGCGTTGCTACAAAAAGTAGCATTACTGCTAATTTGTAGCATCATTTGAAAAGTCACCCGCTAGAGAATGAAGAGTGCTTGAAACTCCGCATGTCAACATCTCCGGCCGGTGCCACACCCACAAAATGCCCAAGCAACCATTTCTACATCAACACCGTATGAAACAAATAGTCAACAACAGAAGGAGATAACGTCCGCAGGAACCTACCACATAGTGAAGGACATACACTATTTGATTTCCTATTATGCAGCTCATTTTTATGTGACACTTATTGAAATATTTTGTGTGACATCATGCACAAAAGTGCACTTTATTTGTTTTAAACTATTGTAGTGGCGTTCTGTACAAAAAGTGCACTTTAATTTAGTGTTTTGATATGTCATCTTAGTGACATCATGCACAAAAGTGCACTAATAGCTTGTTTTAAAATGTCTCTGACAATCTTGCACTTTCTGTTTGGAAATGACATGAATGTTTGTGCCACTGCTTAATAACTCTTTAATAAATACACTTTTACTTGTGACTTCCCTCTCTGCATGAAAGTTTAAAAGTAGCATATATTAATGCAGTATGAAGAAGAATGTTTTAATGTAGACACATAGAATCATCATACTGCTGTCATTATATGCATCAAGTGTTCATTCAAGGCTAAGGCCAAAAATCCACATATATATGGTGTATGGTGACATGGACTAAACATATCCACATATATATGGTGTATGGTGACATGGACTAAACATATCCACATATATATGGTGTATCATGACATGGACTAAACATATCCACATATATATGGTGTATGGTGACATGGACTAAACATATCCACATATATATGGTGTATGGTGACATGGACTAAACATATCCACATATATATGGTGTATGGTGACATGGACTAAACATATCCACATATATATGGTGTATGGTGACATGGACTAAACATATCCACATATATATGGTGTATGGTGACATGGACTAAACATATATATGGTGTATGGTGACATGGACTAAACATATCCACATATATATGGTGTATGGTGACATGGACTAAACATATCCACATATATATGGTGTATGGTGACATGGACTAAACATATCCACATATATATGGTGTATGGTGACATGGACTAAACATATCCACATATATATGGTGTATGGTGACATGGACTAAACATATCCACATATATATGGTGTATGGTGACATGGACTAAACATATCCACATATATATGGTGTATGGTGACATGGACTAAACATATCCACATATATATGGTGTATGGTGACATGGACTAAACATATCCACATATATATGGTGTATGGTGACATGGACTAAACATATCGACATATATATGGTGTATGGTGACATGGACTAAAAATATCCACATATTAATAAAAGGCCGTATCGCCTAGCCCTACGTCACAACAGTGCAAAAAGCAGCGCACATAGAAACTACTCTTTGTGCGCCCGTGTGGTCAAGGTTCGCACTTGCCGGGACTCGGTTTGTGCTCGCGCTTTTTTGTGTGCCTCCGTTTCTCTACATGGCAATAATGAGTCAGTGATACAGCGTCAAAACAATGCTAAAATCAGCGCACATTAAAAAAAAGACTTTTGCGGCCTGCGCAAACTGACTCTTTTTGCGGCTCGCACAGACTGATTCTAGTCGTGGGCCATGCAGACTGACTATGGTCTCGGACCGCGCGGACAGACTATGGCCGCGGATCGCGGGGACTCACTCTGTACCGCGGATCGCACAGACTGAGCATCGTGTCATTGCTGGTTTTACGAGCAGAGGAGCATGTTCGGCAGCGCACGCACACAGAGTACTTACAAGCAGACACAGTGTGTAGACAGAAAAGGGAGAACGGACACATTTTGGTGTAAAAAGTCAAGATAAAGGTGAAGTTATAACACTGAAACACCCTCAGGAAGAGGTACTTTAAGACTTGGCTAGCTAGTTAGCAGCTAACATCCATCCACAGTGTTTTAGCTACTTCTAAATCACTAATCCTGGCCTCCATGGCGACAAATAGAGTACATTTCTTACAAGTAACATTATCACTGGAGGACGAGGAATAGCTAAACATGCTTCACTACACACCGTAGGAAAATACAATAGCTAACCGGCGTCACAATGTAAACAAACACCATGGGTGGATCTTCACCTGACATCCACTGTAATGATACCAAGTACAGTAGTGAAGTATATTTATATAGCGCTTTTCTCTAGTGACTAAAAGCACTTTACATAGTGAAACCCAATATCTAAGTTACATTTAAAGCAGTGTGGGTGGCACTGGGAGCAGGTGGGTAAAGTGTCTTGCCCAAGGACAAAACGGCAATGACTAGGATGGCAGAAGCGGGTATCGAACCTGCAACCCTCAAGTTGCTGGCACGGCCACTCTACCAACCGAGCTATACCGTAGTGTATCTAGTCAATACTACTATGATTACGTCGATATTTTTTGGCATCACAACATCTTCTTTCGTTTTTTCAAATGTATATTATGTTTATAAAGTCAGTAAATACGTCCCTGGACACATGAGGACTTTGAATATGACCAATGTATGATCCTGTAACTATTTGGTATCGGATCCATACCTAAATGTGTGGTATCATCCAAAACTAATGTCAAGTATCAAAGAAGAGAAGAATAAGTGATTATTACATTTTAACAGAAGTGTAGATAGAACATGTTCAAACAGAAAGTAAGCAGATATTCACAGTAAATGAACAAGTGGATTAACAATCCATTTTTACAGTTTGTCCCTCATAATGTGTACAAAATAATAGGTGTATAAATGACACAATATGTTACTGCATACGTCAGCAGACTAATTAGGAGTCTTTGTTTGTTTACTTACTAGTAAAAGACAAGTTGTCTAGTATGTTCACTATTTTATTTAAGGACTAAATTACAATAATAAACATATGTTTCATGTACACTAAGATTTTTTGTTCAAATAAAGACAATAATGACATTTTCTGTGGTGCCCTTTATTTAGAAAAGTACCAAAAAGTATCTTAATAATTTTGGTACCGGTACCAAAATATTGGTATCGGGACGACACTAGACTGATCTGATGATATTGGTCAGAGTGCAGAAGTGTTCCTCCAGTGACGTCATCCGACCCCCGAAACTACAGACAGAGTTTGTGGCTTTTTGTGACGTTTAGACGGTATTTTCACATACTTTGCGTATTGTAAATGGTTTACTGTGGTGGTCCCCAACCTTTTTGTAACTGCGGACCGGTCAACGCTTGAAAATTTGCCCCACGGACCGGGGGTGGGGGTTATGTTTTTTTGGGGGGGTTTTTTGTCATAAAAAAATACAATCATGTGTGCTTACGGACTGTATCCCTGCAGACTGTATTGATATATATTGATATATAATGTAGGAACCACAATATTAATAACAGAAAGAAACAACCCTTTTGTGTGAATGAGTGTGAATGGGGGAGGAAGGTTTTTTGGGTTGGTGCACTAATTGTAAGTATATCTTGTGTGTTTTATGTTGATTTAATTAAAAAAAAAAAAAAAAAAAAAAAAAAATATATATATATATATATATATATATATATATATTTATTTTATTTTTTTAATGTATTTTTTATTTTTTTAAATGAAATCAACATAAAAAACACAAGATATACTTACAATTAGTGCACCAACCCAAAAAACCTTCCTCCCCTCAATAAGTGTCAAATAAAAATGAGCTGCATAATAGGAAATCAAATAGTGTATGTCGCACAAGAAAAAATAAAAATAAATAAATAAATTAAAAAAAAAAAAAAATAAATATATATATATATATATATATATATATATATATTATATTATATTATTTTTATTTTTCTAAATTTCTTGTGCGGCCCGGTACCAATCGATCCACGGCCCGGTGGTTGGGCACTACTGGTTTAATGCACAACAATAAAACACAGCTCCGCATATCATGTCAACTTGTCTTTTCCGTCACTCTGTACTTGAAGTAGCGGGAGAGAAGAAAGTGGCAGTGTCATTAGGGAACATATCTAGATAGATTACGTGTGCATGGACCGTAACACGCGCGGCCCAGCCCTCAGCGTTGCAACGTACAGTGGAGCTCCAGCATTTGTGTGGAGCAGCCATTTGCACGGAATTAGGTCAACGCACACACACACACACACACACACACACACACACACACACACACACACACACACACACACACACACACACACACACACACACACACACACACACACGACACCCCCCCTTCTCGCTTGTCTCTGCCTTTGCTGACTCCCAACACATCTGACTGTCTGTCTGCCAATCAATTCTTTTACAGTAATTTATATAATCGTCCCACGGCAGCACAGCCCCCCCATTTCCACAGATAAAAGATTCACTGAGGAATCATTCTGGGATATTGCCACTGGCAAGATGCAGTTTCCCCACAGTGGTGCACAGAGATGTACTTTTTAATGGGTGGCGTGTTTTTTTTTTTTTTTAAAGCGGTGCTCAAAAGGCACGCTGAGCTGTGCGGCCATCTTGGCATCCCCACATCCCGTTCTCCTTTCAGCCTCATCCTTGGGCACACAGCCAACCCCCCCCCCCCCCCCCCCTCCCTCCATGTGCCAGCCCAGAGGGTGTGCTGGGAGGGCACAACCGACTATGCCAACCGGAGCCATGCTAGAGTAGCTTTTGAGGCCGGCCCTTCCTTGCCACCTCGGCGCCGTGAAACGGAATGATGCAAATTCCAGCACATTCCTTGAAAATCACCTGCCGGCGGCCCGCGCGATTCCGATTTGGGTTAGGCTGAGGATGACGTGCTCATATGTCTGGCATTTGCATACACTCTCGCAGGATCAGAATAAATCCTGAAAACACAAATACAGTCATGCATTCTTTCCAGTCTTTCATACTAGTGGATGTATATTCTCCATAGAGCTTTCCAGTCTTTCATACTAGTGGATGTATATTCTCCATAGAACTTTCCAGTCTTTCATACTAGTGGATGTATATTCTCCATAGAGCTTTCCAGTCTTTCATACTAGTGGATGTATATAGTGGATGTATATTCTCCATAGAGCTTTCCAGTCTTTCATACTAGTGCAGGGGTCGGCAACCCTGCTCCCTCACACATCAACCCCCCCTCTGTGCGTCGGTTGAGGTGAAAAGTTAGGGCTGCATGGGATTCTGGGTATTTGTTCTGTTGTGTTTATGTTGTGTTACGGTGCGGATGTTCTCCCGAAATGTGTTTGTCATTCTTGTTTAGATGTGGGTTCACAGTGTGGCGCATTATTAGTAAGAGTGTTAAAGTTTTTTATACAGCCACCGTCAGTGTAACCTGTGTGGTTGTTGACCAAGTATGCCTTGCTGTCACTTACGTGTGCAAGCAGAAGCCCCATACAACATGTGGCTTGGCCGGCACGCTGATTTTAGTGGGCGCTAAATGCTGTACCATCACGGCAAGTTCGAGAGAACAGTTGCCTTGACAATCATAGTCTGCCGGAAAAATCGGGAGGGTTGACAAGTATGACGCTGTCACGCGCCATTCATATAAAACCCGCGGACCGCGCTAACATTCAATTTTCATATTAAGGTGTGGGCCGTGTGTCTGAGACTCTTGGTTTATACATAGCACAAAGCAAGAAAAAAAACTTTGTATGCAGTGTTATTTCATTTTAAATTTCAAAATAATTTTGTGGCTCCCATTGTTTTCTTTAATTTGTGAAACTGGTCAAAATGGCTCTTTGACTGGTAAAGGTTGCCGACCCCTGTACTAGTGGATGTATATTCTCCATAGAACTTTCCAGTCTTTCATACTAGTGGATGTATATTCTCCATAGAGCTTTCCAGTCTTTCATACTACTGGATGTATATTCTCTATAGAGCAGGGCTGTCCAAACATAGAAGGATGCGGGGGCCCCTTGGATCAATTGTGTACATTAAATAAAGTCAAAACAATACAATGTACCGTATTTCTGGACCATAGGGCGCGTCTTGTCAGGTCTATTTTCATACAAAAGGAGCACCGGATTATAAGGTGCATTAACGGAGTCATATTATGTGACTTTAAGGTTTTACGACTTAGGTATAAAATACTACACGGTCTAGCTCCGTCCTATCTTGCTGATTGTATTGTACCATATTGTCCCGGCAAGAAATTTGCCTTCAAAGAACTCCGGCTTTTTAGTGAGTCCGAAAAAAGTCAGCGGGCTATAGAGCGTTTTCTATTGGGGCTCCAGTACTCTGGAATGCCCTCCCGGTAACAGTTAGAGATGCTACCTCAGTAGAAGCATTTAAGTCCCATCTTAAAACTAATTTGTATACTCTAGCCTTTAAATAGACCCCCTTTTAGACCAGTTGATCTGCCGTCTCTTTTCTGCTCTGCCCCCTCTCCTTCATGGAGAGGGGGGGGGGGGGGGGGGGAGATTCGGTGACCACAGATGATGCGCTAGCTGTCCAAAGTTGGGACCCAGGGTGGACCACTCATCTGTGCATCAGTTGGGGATGTCTGACCTGTCTCCACTCAAGATGATCTCCTGCTGGCCCCACTATGGACTGGACTCTCACTATTATGTTAGATCCACTATGGACTGGACTCTCACTACTATGTTAGATCCACTATGGACTGGACTCTCACTATTATGTTAGATCCACTATGGACTGGACTCTCACTATTATGTTAGATCCACTATGGACTGGACTCTCACTATTATGTTGGATCCACTATGGACTGGACTCTCACTATTATGTTAGATCCACTATGGACTGGACTCTCACACTATTATGTTAGATCCACTATGGACTGGACTCTCACTATTATGTTGGATCCACTATGGACTGGACTCTCACTATTATGTTAGATCCACTATGGACTGGACTCTCACACTATTATGTTAGATCCACTATGGACTGGACTCTCACAATTATGTTGGATCCACTATGGACTGGACTCTCACAATATTATGTTAGCTCCACTATGGACTGGACTCTCACAATAGGACTGTTAGATCCACTATGGACTGGACTCTTACACTATTATGTTAGATCCACTATGGACTGGACTCTCACACTATTATGTTAGATCCACTATGGACTGGACTCTCACACTATTATGTTAGATCCACTATGGACTGGACTCTTACACTATTATGTTAGATCCACTATGGACTGGACTCTCACACTATTATGTTAGATCCACTATGGACTGGACTCTTACACTATTATGTTAGATCCACTATGGACTGGACTCTCACAATTATGTTGGATCCACTATGGACTGGACTCTCACAATATTATGTTAGATCCACTATGGACTGAACTCTCACACTATTATGTTAGATCCACTATGGACTGGACTCTCACACTATTATGTTAGATCCACTATGGACTGGACTCTTACACTATTATGTTAGATCCACTATGGACTGGACTCTCACACTATTATGTTAGATCCACTATGGACTGGACTCTTACACTATTATGTTAGATCCACTATGGACTGGACTCTCACAATTATGTTGGATCCACTATGGACTGGACTCTCACAATATTATGTTAGATCCACTATGGACTGAACTCTCACACTATTATGTTAGATCCACTATGGACTGGACTCTCACACTATTATGTTAGATCCACTATGGACTGGACTCTTACACTATTATGTTGACGTGACGAGGTTGGTAGTAGGTGGGGATTGAACCAGGAACCCTCAGGTTGCTGGCACGGCCACTCTCCCAACCGTGCCACGCCGTCCCCCTTCAAGTTCATATGTGAGCCAAGGCAGGTGGCCAAATACTTTTGGCAATATATATATATGTATATATATATATATATATACCTTATTTTCCGCACTATAAGGCGCACCTAAAAACCACACATTTTCTCAAAAGCTGACAGTGCGCCTTATAACCCGGTGCGCTTTATTACGATTCATTTTCATAAAGTTTCGATCTCGCAACTTCGGTAAACAGCCGCCATCTTTTTTCCCGGTAGAACAGGAAGCGCTTCTTCTTCTACGCAAGCAACCGCCAAGGAAAGCACCCGCCCCCATAGAACAGGAAGCGCTTCTTCTTCTACTGTAAGCAACCACCCGCCCCCGGAAGAAGAAGAAAAAACGCGCGGATATCACCGTACGTTTCATTTCCTGTTTACATCTGTAAAGACCACAAAATGGCTCCTACTAAGCGACAAGGATCCGGTTCATAAAAAGACGCAATCTCTCCATCCGCACACGGATTACTACCGTATTTCACAGCAACTGATATTCCTGTGAACCGCACTGTGGAACGGGAGCACGTACGGTGAATATTCGCACCACAGGGAATGAGAAGTCATCCTTCACTGTGGTTCTAGCTTGCCATGCTAACTTCCACCCATGGTGATATTCAAAAGGAAGACCTTGCCAAAAGAGACCTTTCCAGCCGGCGTCATCATAAAAGCTAACTCGAAGGGATGGATGGATGAAGAAAAGATGAGCGAGTGGTTAAGGGAAGTTTACGCGAAGAGGCCGGGTGGCTTTTTTCACACAGCTCCGAAGGCGAACACACCTTCACTAAGACGGGCAGACAGCGCCGAACGACATACGCCAACATTTGCCAGTGGATCGTAAATGCCTGGGCAGATATTTCGGTCACAACTGTGGTCCGAGCTTTCCGGAAGGCAGGATTCACAGAACAACAGCGACACTGACTCCGATGACTTCGACGAGACGGAACCGGCCATTTTGGATACCACGCTTGCGCAACTTTTCAATTCGGACACCGAAGACGAAGAATTCGAAGGATTTACGAATGAAGAATAACTTCAGAAGGTGAGCGCTATGTTTATTTTGTGTGTTGTGACATTAACGTTCGAGCAACATTATGTTGCTATTGCTCTACACCATTTTGAATTTTACTATGTTTGTGATTGCACATTTGCGTACATTTTGGGACAGAGTTGTTAGAACGCTGGTTTTCAATATATTATTAAAGTTTGACTGAACTATCTGACTGTTTTTTTGACATTCCCTTTAGCGCAGCGTAGGCGCGGCTTATAATCCGGGGCGGCTTATTGGTGGACAAAGTTATGAAATATGTAATTCATTGAAGGTGCGGCTAATAATCCGGTGCGCCTTATAGTGCGGAAAATACGGTATGTCTTAATAAGGTTATCCAAAAAATAGTGCTCGATACCGTAGTAGAGCGCAATATATGTATGTGTGGGAAAAAAATCACAAGACTATTTCATCTCTACAGGCCTGTTTCATGAGGGGGGGGTTCCCTCAATCATCAGGAGATTTTAATGGGAGCATTCACATACCATGGTTTATATAGGGCACAGAGTGGGTGGGTACAGGCTGGCGTAGGGGCGTGGTGATTGGCTCATGTGTTACCTAGGAGGTGTTTCCGTCTGTGGCGGCATGCTGTTACAATTTCGCTGCGCTTGTTGAGGGATGACAGGTCTGGACGGTAAATAACAGAGGTGGGACCAAGTCATTGCTTTGCAAGTCACAAGTAAGTCTCAAGTCTTTGCCCTCAAGTCCGAGTCAAGTCCCGAGTCAAGACAGGCAAGCCCCGAGTCAAGTCCAAAGTCAAGACTGGAAAGTCTCAAGTCAAGTCCTAAGTCCTGCATTTTGAGTTTCGAGTCCTTTCAAGTCCTTTTAACCACAGACTAATATATTAACACAGATTGTGTATGCTTTTCAAACGCTGTATTTATTTATTAAAACAAGTGCATTTTAAATTGCAGGAAAGAAAATTGTGCTGACATTGCACTTTATAATAGCACTATTAACCAGTCATTTTAAACATTAACTCATTCCTTTACAGAACAAACACATTGAAAAATAAAGTGCAAATGTACTTATTTGTACAAAAGTGTTAACATTGAAAAAACATGACATATACGTGAACATAACAAAAAAGTTGTACTTTTTATATGTCAGGGCCCTATGCTGCATTGCATTTGCAAAAGACCAAATTAGCCAAGAGTCTGTCAGTCATTTGTGCACGATGGGGGCGTAGTATGATGCCACCATGGCTGAAAACTCGCTCCACTGGAGCACTGGAGGCAGGCACTGCCAAGACTCTCATGGCCACTCGGAAGTGAAGGAAGAGTCTTCATGTTCAATGCCCAGAACAAAAGGGGGAGAGAGTTTTTTTGGGTTGGTGCACTACTTGTAAGTGTATCTTGTGTTTTTTATGTTGATTTAATTAAAAAAAAATATATATATATATATTTCTTGTGCGGCCCGATACCAATCGATCCACGGACCAGTACCGGGCCGTGGCCCGGTGGTTGGGGACCACTGAGGTAAACAACCAACAGTATGTCAGAAAGCTAGCTAAAACGGTACACATATTCATAATATAGTATACATTTTAACTGACCTTTATTTTACTATTTTTGTCTTTTTTTAGGTGGCTAAAATACGCGGTGCTGCTGACCGCCGTCTAACGTTACGTGTGATATATTGACTAACGTAACCCTGCTTAAAAAATCACTGAACAAAAAGTATGAATAAGGTAGTGAACTGCAACAGATTCCCGTGTTTGCAATAACGTTATATACGTTAGCAGTGAGTTTACAGCCTCACTGATTTAACTACATAGCAAATAAAAGTCACGTTACTGCCAATAAACGTTATCTTACATTCAAAACTTACCGTTCTTTGTGCAACTTCAAATGCCGGACGAAGTTGGAAGTTGTTGCCTCTCCATCAGCAATTTTCGAACCGCATGTGTTGCATACTGCAAACCGTTTTGTGTTGACCACCTCGTAATTTTTATACCCAAACGAAATTATTTTAGGTATCATTTTTTGTTCACTGGCGTGTGGTTTGGACATGTCTTCTTCGTTGGTTGTCCTGCAATTTGATTGGATGAATGCTGTGTGATGAAAACAAAGTAGATCTAATTTGATTGGCTGTTGTACTGAGACCACACCAGCTGACACACGCAACGCTGATAGACAAGTACACAATGAAAAATACGGAGCGCTCCCGAATAACTTTTTCATCTTTGGGTTTTGGGGAAAGTAGCAAGTCATGTCAAGTCATGTCAATTCAAAAGGCTCAAGTCCAAGTGAAGTCACAAGTCATTGATGTTAAAGTCTAAGTCGAGTTGCAAGTCTTTTTACATTTTGTCAAGTCGAGTCTAAAGTCATCAAATTCATGACTCGAGTCTGACTCGAGTCCAAGTCATGTGACTCGAGTCCACACCTCTGGTAAATAATAAACAGTTTCTCTTTCAAGCATAGGTTGCATCTTTTATTACCACTATTGTAAGGTGTGCTGGATGCAAGAATTTGCCATGTTATTGAATATTCAACATTATTGTCTTTGAGGTCCCAAATGTGTTTGCTGAGTTCTGTGGTATTCCGCAGGTTTTGGTTCCTGAAAGAAGCCTTGTGATTGTTCCATCTGGTTTTGAATTCTCCCTCGGTTAATCCTACATATGTGTCGGATGTGTTAATGCCCTTGCGTATTACCTTAGATTGGTAGACAACTGATGTTTGTAAGCACCCCCCGTTGAGAGGGCAATCAGGTTTCTTTCGACAGTTACAGCCTTTGTTGGTTTTGGAGTCGTTCTGTCCGGGGGCCGACGGCTCATTTGCAATTGTTTTGTTGTGGTTTGAGATGATTTGTCGTATATTGTTCATACAGCTGTAGCTCAATTTAATGTTGTTCTTGTTGAATACTTTTCTTAGGGTGTTGTCTTTGGGAAAGTGTTTGTCAATCAGATTGAGGAATTTGTGTCCAATGTTAGTTGAGACGTTTTTGCTGTATGGGGGGTTGTACCAGATGATGTCGTTTCGTTTTCTGTTCTTTTTTGGCTGGTTTCCTGGCGTGGGTTCATAGGTGAGGGTGAAATTGTATCCGCTTTCATCAAGGGCTTTTTGGTACGGGGGGGTTGCTTGGTCAAATTCAGCTTTGCTAGATGACAGCATCGATAGCCTTTTATTAATTCCGGTAGGTATTCTTTTCGTGGTGGTGGGTGGGTGGTTGCTGTCATGGTGCACGTATTGGAGTGTTGTGTTGGGTTTCGTGAATGGTTGGTAGCTGTTATTTCTCAGGTTGAAAGTGACGTCAAGGAAGTTGACGGTTTGCTTGTTGGCTTCAATCGTGATCCGTAGGCCGTTCTCTTTGAAAATTTGGCATATGCGCTTCTTGGTATTCTCGCTGCTCCTTGGCGAGGCGCGACACACTGCCAGTCCATCATCACGGTAAATACCAAGGTTCAGATTGAGGCTAGCGAGCTGGGAGAGGAGGAAACTCCCAACGAGTTCACACGTTTCTGCTCCGTCAAAACTTCCCATAGTGACGTCAAATGTTGCATTGTTCTTTTTTTGCCATGGTGTACTGTTGTGGATGAGAATGGAGTTTTTTGCGTGGATGATGATGTTTCTTTCGTTGCCTGTGATTGAGTCGTAGTCTGAGGCGAAGTCTAGTGCTTGAGTCAGTAGGTCTTGCGTGATGGAAGGGTAAAATTCTTCGATATCAAAGGAGATAAAGTTGTGCTGTTGTTTGTCTTGGATGTTGTTGAACCATTTGATTACTGCTGCTGTATTTCTCCATTGGTTGAGTGGTGTTTTGTCCTTGATTTTTGTGTTGACTCTATATATATATATATATATATATATATATATATATATATATATATATATATATATATATATATAATTTGTGTTATAATTCTAAGCTGTGACGTCTGTGGAACCAAACCCAATTAAAAACGAGCCGGGGGTCATTTCAAACGTTGGACAACCCTGATGTAGACGCATCAAACCTTATGAGGCTTTACATCAGGGATGTCCGAACCTTTTCCACCAAGCACCTTGTACGGAAAAGACGAAAATGATGGATGGAAGAATTCAAAGAATTTTCATTTTCATACATGAGATGACACAAAACGTAGGTCCTAGAACTAGCCAAGAACAACAGTATGTACATAATCATTCAAATAGCAGTAGGTTATAAGTAGCATAGGCTAATAGGAATAAGTTATAAAGAGAATAGAATAAATGGAAACAGAATATATTGTGATTCTGTAATTATGTTAATATATCATTGATATATTTACTTTGTGTAAAAGTTTAAAAATCAGATTATTATTAGTATAGTGTCTAATAATATATGTTATTATCTATTAGTCAATATGCCAGTAAAAGAGGAGTTATGAGCTAAAAATAGACATGTTTGCCTTACACCACTTTAACTAGTAGGAACATAGCTTTACATCCTTCTTCCATTGTTCATTGGCACAAGGTGGAATATTATCATTGTGGTCATTTAAAAACTGTTGATTGAAACAGTATCATCCCCAACAATTCACGTTCAATTCAATACTTCTTTGGTCCATACATTCAACTCTGCAGGACATTACTGCCAACGACAGCGACAATAAGTGGAAAAGCACTCAGACCTGCACCAGGCCATACCCAATTATGGCAAATAAAAGTCCCGAATCCAGATGGTGATCCGGATCATCCACAAAATGGAATCACTTGGTTGTTTTTTTATATCCCATGTCTGACATTTCCTGAAAGTTTAATCAAAATGTGCCAATATCTCTGTGAGTTATCTATAGCGGAATTAAATAAACCGAGTGAACCCTCTTGTCAGCCATCCACTCTCTTTGTCTCTGCATATACACACACTGTGTTTCAAGCTTGTATCGTAAAGCAGTAGAAATGATCCAGCTGATCAATTGTTCCTTATTACCGTTTCATCTAAATCCACCAACAACTTTTTTTAGTTAAGCTGCTAACTAACAGACAATCCCCTGGCGGAGGTAACACAAATTGTTCAGTTATAGCATTCATCATTTGAGAGTAGAATAATGGATATTACAACATAGGCCAAAAGGAAATGAAAAAGGTGTATTTTGGAGAACAGAAAGAAACAAACTGTGTAGAATTAATAAGGCGATATTGCCTATGAACTTTGGGAAATCTAATTATGTCAAACTATTATTACCTCATTTATTATCTCATACCTTGCCGCAGAATGCAAGAAGTGCTAGCAGCAAATTGTGGGCCCCCATACACAAGAACCCACAAACCCAACGTTGCCGCTCAGTACACACACTTGGTATGTTTACTATGGCGTCACATTAGTGCCAAAAATCCAAGCGCATAAAAACTGTTATCGCGCGCTGATTCTCCACTTCGTGCGCGACACCCTTTTGCGCGCGCGGTGTCTTTCTGCGCGCGCGCCGTCTCGGTCTGTGCGCTCTCGGTGTACTCCTGGCATCTCTCCTCGCGCTGTCATGTTTCTTTTTGGCACTTTGGGGGCGGGTATGCTTAGACGGCCCCTCCTTTCTGATTGGCTCAGAGCATTTTTCATATGACCAATGATTCTCCAGCGTAGCAACGTTGTAGCCATCTTACCTCGGACAGCTAGCCTCAATCATTACATTGATGTCAATGGTACATGTACTAATTAAATTACCATAACTCATACTTGCCAACCTTGAGACCTCCAATTTCGGGAGGTGGGGGGGTGGGGGGTGCGTGCGGGGGGCGTGGTTGGGGTGGGGGCGTGGTTGGGGGCGTGGTTAAGAGGGGAGGAGTATATTTACAGCTAGAATTCACCAAGTCAAGTATTTCATATATATATATATATATATATATATATATCCCCGCGACCCCGAAGGGAATAAGCGGTAGTAAATGGATGGATGGATGGATGGATGGATATATATATATATATATATATATATATATATATATATATATATATATATATATATATATATATATATATATATATATATAAAATAAATAATTGACTTTCAGTGAATTCTAGCTATATATATATATATAAATAAAAGAAATACTTGAATTTCAGTGTTCATTTATTTACACATATACACACACATAACACTCATCTACTCATTGTTGAGTTAAGGGTTGAATTGTCCATCCTTGTTCTATTCTCTGTCACTATCTTTCTAACCATGCTGAACACCCTCTCTGATTATGCATTGCTGTGTGGCACGCACAAAAGTGCTTTCATCAAATGCACTAGATGGCAGTATTGTCCTGTTTAAGTGTGTCACAACATTGCTGTTTACGGCAGACGGACTGCTTTACTGTAGACGTTCTTTATATTGTGGGAAAGCGGACTCAGGTCCGCATGGAGCTGGAGGCGCCCCCTCCAGCTCCGCCTGAATTCCGGGAGATTTTCGGGAGAAAATTTGTCCCGGGAGGTTTTCGGGAGAGGCGCTGAATTTCGGGAGTCTCCCGGAAAATCCGGGAGGGTTGGCAAGTATGCCATAACTTGCTCGATTTTCGACCAATTTACAAACGGTTTGCCTTACTTCTGATTGGCTCTGAGCATTTTTCGCCTGACCAATCAGAAAGAAGGGGCCGTCTAAGCATACCCGCCCCCAAAGTGCCAAAACGAAACATGACAGCGCGCAGACCGAGACGGCGCGCGCGCAGAAAGGCACCACGCGCGCGCAAAGTGGAGAATCAGCGCGCGATAACAGTTTTTATGCGCTCTGATTTTTGGCACTAATGTGACGCCATAGTTTACGTGCAATGAAAAAAATAATTAATGCATAAATTCTATTGAAAGTAACTTTTTAAAAACACACATAAAAAAATTTATTAGTTGTTTGACGTTTTAAAAGATGGGATTAACATATCTAGAACATACATAGATCAACTCTTCCCTGAATATTTTATTTTTCTTTTTTTTACAAAATTCAGTATAAAGTGGCCAGAATATGAATTCAAACAATTACATAACCTGTAATTGTTCATTTAAGTATGATTACTTCAGAGTGTAACATAGAGATGAGCTAATACACATAGGATTATCATCTGTGGGTAATATGATTTCCAACAATACATTAATATTATAATAATTACCATATTTTCCAGACTACAGAGCGCACATGTATATAAGTCGCACCCACTACATTTTAGGAAAACAAATATTTTCCACATTTTAGCCGCACTGGACTTATATATAAGCCACAGATAACACGTTGTAAAATGAGTTAATTACATATAAATATTTTGTAAATGTTTACTTTAGATACCTTGTCTCCAAACGGTGTCTGGAACACGGCAGTAAAACGGCTGATCAAACAAAACAGAAGTCATCGTCATGGACCCACGAGCTGCGGAGGTCAGCTTGCCCAATCAGCAAAACGGACTCCAAGGTGACGTATTGGTGAATTTACGAAACTGAAACAATAAACAAAAGAATGCCATTCATAAAAAGACACTCGTAAACGTGTTAGCATATTAGCTAATGACGCTAACTTCATTACATTACGATAGCATGTACAAATATGCATGAAAGCACTCCTACAACATTGGATGGTTTAATAAGTATGATATGTTTTAGTTTGACTGTAAAACTTAAAAATGATGAAAAAAGCCATACGAGTAGAAACGCTATGGACGGCTAGAAGACACACTCACTCAATCAATCAATCAATCAATCAATGTTTATTTATATAGCCCTAAATCACAAGTGTCTCAAAGGGCTGCACAAGCCACAACGACATCCTCGGTACAAAGCCCACATAAGGGCAAGGAAAAACTCACCCCAGTGGGACGTCGATGTGAATGACTATGAGAAACCTTGGAGAGGACCGCATATGTGGGTAAACCCCCCCCCCCTCTAGGGAAGACTGAATGCAATGGATGTCGAGTGGGTCTGACATAATATTGTGAGATTCCAGTCCATAGTGGATCCAACATAATAGTAAGAGTCCAGTCCATAGTGGGGCCAGCAGGACACCATCCCAGATGTACACGGTACTTGTACATCTGGTAGAAAGCTCAGATCAAACAAAAGGGCAATGCAACACTGCAGGACCTGCAGTGAGAAAACTTGTCCAAAAGATGGCACAAACAAATTTGCTTTTTTTTTTTTTTTTTTTTAACTATTTGCAATATGGCCGTTAAATCAGGCCTTTAATCCCAGGAACACTATGCCTACCGTCAAGCATGGTGGTGGTAGTATTATGCTCTGGGCCTGTTTTGCTGCCAATGGAACTGCTGCTTTAAATGGGACAATGAAAAAGGAGGATTAGCTCCAAATTGTTCAGGACAAGCTAAAATCATCAGCCCGGAGGTTGGGTCTTGGGCGCAGTTGGGTGTTCCAACAGGACAATGACCCCAAACACACCTCAAAAGTGGTAAAGGAATGGCTAAATCAGGCTAGAATGAAGGTTTTAGAATGGCCTTCCCAAAGTCCTGACTTAAAGGTGTGGACAATGCTGAAGAAACAAGTCCATGTCAGAAAAGCAACACATTTAGCTGAACTGCAGCAATTTAGTGGTCAAGTGGTCAAGCAGAAGCTTGTGGATGGCTACCAAAAGCGCCTTATTGCAGGTAAACTTGCCAAGGGACATGTAAGCAAATATTAACATTGCTGTATGTATACTTTTGACCCTCACATTTTCAGTAGACCCATAATAAATTCATAAAAGAAGCAAACTTCATGAATGTTTTTTGTGACCAACAAGTATGTGCTCCAATCACTACATCACAAAAAAATAAGAGTTGTAGAAATGATTGACAGCCATGACATGATGTTCTTTACAAGTGTATGTACACTTTTGACCACCACTGTATATATATTAGGGCTGTGAATCTTTGGGTGTCCCACGATTCCATTCAATATCGATTTTTGGGGTCACGATTCGATTATAAATCGATTTTTTCAATTCAACACGATTCTCGATTCACAAAGGATATTTTCCCGATTCAAAAGGATTGTCTATTCATTCAATACATAGGATTTCAGCAGGATCTACCCCAGTCTGCTGACATGCAAGCAGAGTAAAAAGCTTTTATAATTGTAAAGGACAATGTTTTATCAACTGATTGCAATAATGTAAATTTGTTTTAACTATTAAATGAACCAAAAATATGACTTATTTTATCTTTGTGAAAATATTGGACACAGTGTTTTTTATAATAAATGTCTAATGATAATGTCAATGAGGGATTTTTAATCACTGCTATGTTGAAATTGTAACTAATATTTATAATATTCATTTTTGTTTCACTACTTTTGGTTTGTTCTGTGTCGTGTTTGTGTACATACTTGCCAACCCTCCCGATTTTTCCGGGAGACTCCCGAAATTCAGCGCCTCTCCCGAAAACCTCCCGGGACAAATATTCTCCCGAAAATCTGGTTTTCAGCCGGAGCTGGAGGCCACGCCCCCTCCAGCTCCATGCGACCTGAGTGAGGACAGCCTTTTTTCATGACGGGAGGACAATAGGGTGACAAGAACTAAATCATCCAGACTACAGATAAATTGTATTATTATGTTTATCTTACCTAAAAATAAATATATATATTAATTTTATTTTATTTTTATTTTTTTTTACTATATTTAGCTAAAAACATCAAAATTAATTATATTTTTATTTGTATTTTTTCTGACTCCTTATTACACTCATCCATAGAATTATACATTAAAATAAGCATATTTGAAATAATTAATTTTAAATGATCATAATAATTCATTTAAAATGACCATATTTAATTATTAAAATAATTGCTTGTTTATCAACAACTTTAACATTTTATTCATTACATTTTGAAGCTCTCAGAAGCCAAGTTATGTTATATTCCTTAATATTTATTTATGCAAGTTTGAAGTATCAATTATCTAAACACAGTTTTGTTTGCATATTTTCAGGATATATATATATATATATATATATATATATATATATATATATATATAATGAAATACTTGACTTGGTGAATTCTAGCTTTCAATATACTCCTCCCCTCTTAACCACGCACCACCCCCCCCCCGCCACCCCCACACCTCCCGAAATTGGAGGTCTCAAGGTTGGCAAGTATGTTTGTGTCTCCTCTCAATTGCTCTGTTTATTGCAGTTCTGAGTGTTGCTGGGTCGGCTTTGCTTTTGGAATTGTATTGCATTGTTACGGCATTGCTGTGTATTGTTTTGTTGGATTGATTTATTAAAAAAAATATATATATACAGGTAAAAGCCAGTAAATTAGAATATTTTGAAAAACTTGATTTATTTCAGTAATTGCATTCAAAAGGTGTAACTTGTACATTATATGTATTCATTGCACACAGACTGATGCATTCAAATGTTTATTTCATTTAATTTTGATGATTTGAAGTGGCAACAAATGAAAATCCAAAATTCCGTGTGTCACAAAATTAGAATATTGTGTAAGGCTAATACAAAAAAGGGATTTTTAGAAATGTTGGCCAACTGAAAAGTATGAAAATGAAAAATATGAGCATGTACAATACTCAATACTTGGTTGGAGCTCCTTTTGCCTCAATTACTGCGTTAATGCGGCGTGGCATGGAGTCGATGAGTTTCTGGCACTGCTCAGGTGTTATGAGAGCCCAGGTTGCTCTGATAGTGGCCTTCAACTCTTCTGCGTTTTTGGGTCTGGCATTCTGCATCTTCCTTTTCACAATACCCCACAGATTTTCTATGGGGCTAAGGTCAGGGGAGTTGGCGGGCCAATTTAGAACAGAAATACCATGGTCCGTAAACCAGGCACGGGTAGATTTTGCGCTGTGTGCAGGCGCCAAGTCCTGTTGGAACTTGAAATCTCCATCTCCATAGAGCAGGTCAGCAGCAGGAAGCATGAAGTGCTCTAAAACTTGCTGGTAAACGGCTGCGTTGACCCTGGATCTCAGGAAACAGAGTGGACCGACACCAGCAGATGACATGGCACCCCACCTCACTGATGGTTTGGGTTGGTTTGGTTTGCATTTCCTTTGGAAACCGAGGTCCCAGAGTCTGGAGGAAGACAGGAGAGGCACAGGATCCACGTTGCCTGAAGTCTAGTGTAAAGTTTCCACCATCAGTGATGGTTTGGGGTGCCATGTCATCTGCTGGTGTCGGTCCACTCTGTTTCCTGAGATCCAGGGTCAACGCAGCCGTTTACCTTACCTGACCTTAGCCCCATAGAAAATCTGTGGGGTATTGTGAAAAGGAAGATGCAGAATGCCAGACCCAAAAACGCAGAAGAGTTGAAGGCCACTATCAGAGCAACCTGGGCTCTCATAACACCTGAGCAGTGCCAGAAACTCATCGACTCCATGCCACGCCGCATTAACGCAGTAATTGAGGCAAAAGGAGCTCCAACCAAGTATTGAGTATTGTACATGCTCATATTTTTCATTTTCATACTTTTCAGTTGGCCAACATTTCTAAAAATCCCTTTTTTGTATTAGCCTTAAGGAATATTCTAATTTTGTGACACACGGAATTTTGGATTTTCATTTGTTGCCACTTCAAATCATCAAAATTAAATGAAATAAACATTTGAATGCATCAGTCTGTGTGCAATGAATAAATATAATGTACAAGTTACACCTTTTGAATGCAATTACTAAAATAAATCAAGTTTTTCAAAATATTCTAATTTACTGGCTTTTACCTGTATATATATATTTTTTTAAATAAATAAATTAAAAAATCGATTTTAAAAAAATTAGAATCGATTCTGAATCGCACAACGTAAGAATCGCAATTTGAATCGATTTTTTCCCACACCCTTAATATATATATATAAATGAGGAAGATCACCTCGACTTGGTCATTTGGAAAGTAGCTCGATTGCTGAAAAAGTGCAGGCACACCTACTGTTTTTAAAATAGTATAACAAATAAACATAAGATAGCGGGGTTACTAAATGTCGATGAACTTGCAATTACCTTTGACCATCATAACTCCAGCGTGGCATCTCTGAGTCATTCAGGCAAAAAAGCTAACCCAACATTTTTCCGATTTAGGAACTTCTGCACTCTTTCATGACCCGTAACTGCACTGCTGTGTCATTAGCAGATGAGTTGAATCAGCTGAGGAATGAGGAACCGAGTCCTTACAAGATGAGGATATGAAAAGCCCCCTTTCCCTTGTTTGCGGCGTACGGGAGTTGTACGTCCGGCTAAAAGGGCCTTATTAATTTGCGAGTCGGTCTGGAGCCAGTGGCCATGCAGCTGCAAACATTAGTGGGTCAGTGTGCCATCAGCACTTCTCCCTCTGACTCACGCCCGTCCATCCATTCCTCACTGGGTTTTGTCAAGTGTGTGTTACTCACCGCCGCTGAATGGACACACAGAGGGGTGGTCACGTGACCACCGGGTTGCATTCATGCCACCTTAGCAAAAGTGTTTCTCATTGAGGAATTTACTAGAAAGGATCCTTTCTGTTCGTACGGTGTTTCTAAAAGGATAAACACGTACGGGGGAGCTTATTTACTAAAGCGCTTTGCTAATTCCAAAGCATCCCCAAATAAGCATTGCAAGTGTGAAAGTAGACAATATATTTACATACACAGACTGTGTCTTTATGGACTTAAAGCATTGAAAACGCTTAGCTAGCACACTTAAAGTCAATGATAACACTAAGGTGTTACATATGCTGTAGTTTTCAAACCATAGGGCGCACCGCATTATAAGGCGCACTGCCGATGAGCGGGTCTATTTTCATAGAAAAGCCTTTTCTCGAAGAAAAAACGCCCTATGCTTGTGTTGTTTTTGGCTGTACTAACCCTAAAATCACGTTTTTTTCCCCAGAGTTCCTCGAGTGCTAATCAAAAAGGGCGGAAAGGTGTAAGATAGTGTTGTCCCGATACCAAAATATATTATGATACTTTTATAAATAAAGGACACCACAAAATAAAGGCATTAGTAGAAAATCTTAGGGTAGATGAAACATATGTTTATTATTGTAATTGAGTCCTTAAATAAAATAGTGAACATACTAGACAACTTGTCTTTTAGTAGTAAGTAAACAAACAAAGACTCCTAATTAGTCTGCAGTAACATATTGTGTCATTTATAAATCCTATTATTTTGTACACATTATGAGGGACAAACTGTAAAAAATGATTATTAATCCACTTGTTCATTTACTGTTAATATCTGATTATTTTCTGTTTTAACATGTTCTATCTACACTTCTGTTAAAATGTAATCACTTATTCTTCTCTTCTTTGATACTTGACATTAGTTTTGGATGATACCACACATTTAGGTATGGAGCCGATACCAAGTAGTTACAGGATCATACATTGGTCATATTCAAAGTCTTCATGTGTCCAGGGACGTATTTCCTGAATATAAACATAATATGAAGTTTAAAAAAAAGGAAAAAAAGATTTTGATAAAAAATATTGATGTAATCATAGTAGTATCGACTAGATACGCTATTGTACTTGGTATCATTACAGTGGATGTCACGTGTAGATCCACCCATGGCATTTGTTTACATTGTGACGCCGGTGAGCTATTATCCTCCTACGGTGTGTAGTGAAGCATGTTTAGCTATTCCTCGTCCTGCAGTGATAATGATACTTGTAAGAAACGTACTTTATCTGTCGCCATGGAGGCCAGGATTAGTGATTTAGAAGTAGCTAAAACCGACTGCGGATGGACTTTAGCCGTTAACTAGCTAGCCATGTCTTAAAGCAGCTCTTCCTGAGGGTGTTTCAGTGATATAACTTCACCTTTATCTTTACTTTTTACACCAAAATGCGTCTATTCTGTGTCTGCTTGTAAGTACTCTGTGTGTGTGCGCTGCCGAACATGCTCCTCAACTCGTAAAACCAGCAATGTCATGACGTGACGATGACGCGCTGTCACGCGAACCGGTACTTTTCAAACAGAGCATAGTACCGTTTTTGATTCATTAGTACCGCGATACTATACTAGTACTGGTATACCGTACAACTCTAGTGCACAGTAACAAAAAGTCAGATTTTACGGTAAAATACGAGCAAATCAGTTGCCACAATTTCAATGTAAAAATAAAAGTGGTACCCTCTTTTCATTTACAGTAATGTACTTCATCGTAGATTTTACGATATAAAACTGGTAGCTCAGTCGACATCTTTTTACCGTTAAAATAACACTGGTATCCATTTTCAATTAACAGTTATACCGTGTAAAAACCAACACATATTTTCCGGTAAAATTTTGGCAACTTTGACAGAAAAATCAACAGATTTTTTCCCGACAGTGCATTGTGACAAAAAGTCAGATTGTACGGTAAAATACGAGCAAATCAGTCGCCAACATTTTTATGTAAAAATAAAAGTGGTACCATCTTTTCACTTACAGTAATGTACTTTTTTTTTTAAAAGACCGTAGATTTTACAATATAAAACTGGTAGCTCAGGCGACATAATTTTACCGTGAAAATAAAACTGGTATCGATTTTCAATTCACAGTAATCCCGTGTAAAAACAAACATATATTTTCTGGTAAAATTTTGGCAACTTTGACAGAAAAATCAACAGATTTTTTTTTCGACAGTGCACTGTGACAAAAAGTCAGATTTTGCGGTAAAATACGAGGAAATTTAGTGGCCAAAAATGTTATGTAAAAATAAAAGTGGTACCCTCTTTTCATTTGCAGTAATGTACTTTTTAAAAACATGCCTGTAGATTTTACGATATAAAACTGGTAGCTCAGTCGACATAATTTCACCGTGAAAATTAAACTGGTATCGATTTTCAATTCACAGTAATCCCGTGTAAAAACCAACATATATTTTCTGGTAAAATTTTGGCAACTGAGCTGCCAACTTTGACTTTTGAATTTTACCGTGGATATAACACTGGTATCAATTTTCAATTCACAGTAATCCCGTGAAAAAAACAATATATATTTTCCGGTAAAAGTTTGGCAACTTTGACTGAAAAATCGACAGATTTTTTTCCAACAGTGCACTGTAACAAAAAGTCAGATTTTTACGGTAAAATACGAGCAAATCAGTCGCCAACATTTTGATGTAAAAATAAAAGTGGTACCTTTTTTAAAATTACAGTAATGTACTTTTTTTTTAAATGACCGTAGATTTTACGATATTAAACAGGTAGCTCAGTTGACATAATTTTGCCGTGAAAATAAAACTGGTATCGATTTTCAATTCGCAGTAATCCCGTGTAAAAACCAACATATATTTTCCGGTAAAATTTTGGCAACTGAGCTGCCAACTTTGACTTTTAAATTTTACCGTAGAAATAACACTTATCAATTTTCAATTCACAGTAATCCCGTGAAAAAAACAATATATATTTTCCGGTAAAAGTTTGCCAACTTTGACCGAAAAATCGACAGATTTTTTTCCCGACAGTGCACTGTGACAAAAACTCAGATTTTAGGGTAAAATACGAGCTAATCAGTCGCAACATTTTTTATGGAAAAATAAAAGTGGTACTTTCTTTTCATGTACAGTAATGTACTTTTTTTAAAAATGACCATAGATTTTACGATATAAATCTGGTAGCTCAGTTGACATAATTTTACTGTGAAAATTAAACTGGTATCGATTTTCAATTCACAGTAATCCCGTGTAAAAACCAACATATATTTTCCGGTAAAATTTTGGCAACTGAGCTGCCAACTTTGACTTTTAAATTTTACCGTGGAAATAACACTGGTATCGATTTTCAAGTCACAGTAATCCCGTGAAAAAAACAATATATATTTTCCGGTAAAATTTTGGCATCTTTGACTGAAAAATCAACAGATTTTTTCCCGACAGTGCATTGTGACAAAAAGTCAGATTTTACGGTAAAATACGAGCAAATCAGTCGTCAACATTTTTATGTAAAAATAAAAGTGGTACCATCTTTTCACTTACAGTAATGTACTTTTTTTTTTAAATGACCGTAGATTTTACAATATAAAACTGGTAGCTCAGTCGACATAATTGTACCGTGAAAATAAAACTAGTATCGATTTTCAATTCACAGTAATCCCGTGTAAAAACCAACATATATTTTCCGGTAAAATTTTGGCAACTTTGACAGAAAAATCAACAGATTTTTTTTTTCGACAGTGCACTGTGACAAAAAGTCAGATTTTGCGGTAAAATACGAGGAAATCAGTCGCCAAAAATGTTATGTAAAAATAAAAGTGGTACCCTCTTTTCATTTGCAGTAATGTACTTTTTAAAAACATGACTGTAGATTTTACGATATAAAACTGGTAGCTCAGTCGACATAATTTCACCGTGAAAATTAAACTGGTATCGATTTTCAATTCACAGTAATCCCGTGTAAAAACCAACATATATTTTCCGGTAAAATTTTGGCAACTGAGCTGCCAACTTTGACTTTTAAATTTTACCGTGGAAATAACACTGGTATCGATTTTCAAGTCACAGTAATCCCGTGAAAAAAACAATATATATTTTCCGGTAAAATTTTGGCATCTTTGACTGAAAAATCAACAGAATTTTTCCCGACAGTGCATTGTGACAAAAAGTCAGATTTTACGGTAAAATACGAGCAAATCAGTCGTCAACATTTTTATGTAAAAATAAAAGTGGTACCATCTTTTCACTTACAGTAATGTACTTTTTTTTTTTAAATGACCGTAGATTTTACGATATAAAACTGGTAGCTCAGTCGACATAATTGTACCGTGAAAATAAAACTAGTATCGATTTTCAATTCACAGTAATCCCGTGTAAAAACCAACATATATTTTCCGGTAAAATTTTGGCAACTTTGACAGAAAAATCAACAGATTTTCTTTTTCGACAGTGCACTGTGACAAAAAGTCAGATTTTGCGGTAAAATACGAGGAAATCAGTCGCCAAAAATGTTATGTAAAAATAAAAGTGGTACCCTCTTTTCATTTGCAGTAATGTACTTTTTAAAAACATGACTGTAGATTTTACGATATAAAACTGGTAGCTCAGTCGACATAATTTCACCGTGAAAATTAAACTGGTATCGATTTTCAATTCACAGTAATCCCGTGTAAAAACCAACATATATTTTCTGGTAAAATTTTGGCAACTGAGCTGCCAACTTTGACTTTTGAATTTTACCGTGGATATAACACTGGTATCAATTTTCAATTCACAGTAATCCCGTGAAAAAAACAATATATATTTTCCGGTAAAAGTTTGGCAACTTTGACTGAAAAATCGACAGATTTTTTTCCAACAGTGCACTGTAACAAAAAGTCAGACTTTACGGTAAAATACGAGCAAATCAGTCGCCAACATTTTTATGTAAAAATAAAAGTGGTACCTTTTTTAAAATTACAGTAATGTACTTTTTTTTTAAATGACCGTAGATTTTACGATATTAAACAGGTAGCTCAGTCGACATAATTTCACCGTGAAAATTAAACTGGTATCGATTTTCAATTCGCAGTAATCCCGTGTAAAAACCAACATATATTTTCCGGTAAAATTTTGGCAACTGAGCTGCCAACTTTGACTTTTAAATTTTACCGTAGAAATAACACTTATCAATTTTCAATTCACAGTAATCCCGTGAAAAAAACAATATATATTTTCCGGTAAAAGTTTGCCAACTTTGACCGAAAAATCGACAGATTTTTTTCCCGACAGTGCACTGTGACAAAAACTCAGATTTTACGGTAAAATACGAGCAAATCAGTCGCCAAAATTTTTATGTAAAAATAAAAGTGGTACCTTTTTTAAAATTATAGTAATGTACTTATTTTTTTAAATGACCGTAGATTTTGCGATATTAAACTGGTAGCTCAGTCGACATAATTTTGCCGTGAAAATAAGACTGGTATCGATTTTCAATTCGCAGTAATCCCGTGTAAAAACCAACATATATTTTCCGGTAAAATTTTGGCAACTGAGCTGCCAACTTTGACCGAAAAATCGACAGATTTTTTTCCCGACAGTGCACTGTGACAAAAACTCAGATTTTAGGGTAAAATACGAGCTAATCAGTCGCAAAAATTTTTATGGAAAAATAAAAGTGGTACTTTCTTTTCATGTACAGTAATGTACTTTTTTTTTTAAATGACCGTAGATTTTACGATATAAATCTGGTAGCTCAGTTGACATAATTTTACCGTGAAAATTAAACTGGTATCGATTTTCAATTCACAGTAATCCCGTGTAAAAACCAACATATATTTTCCGGTAAAATTTTGGCAACTGAGCTGCCAACTTTGACTTTTAAATTTTACCGTAGAAATAACACTGTTATCGATTCTCAATTCACAGTAATCCCATAAAAAAAATAATATATATTTTCCGGTAAAATTTTGGCAACGTTGACCGAAAAATCTACAGATTTTTTTCCCGACAGTGCATTGTGACAAAAACTCAGATTTTAGGGTAAAATACGAGCGAATCAGTCGCAAATTTTTTTATGGAAAAATAAAAGTGGTACTTTCTTTTCATTTACAGTAATGTACTTTTTTTTTTAAATGACCGTAGATTTTACGATATAAATCTGGTAGCTCAGTCGACATAATTTTATCGTGAAAAAACCACTGGTATTGATTTTCAATTCACAGTAATGCCACAAACAAGGGAAAGGGGGCTTTTCATATCCTCTTCTTGTAAGGACTCGGTTCCCGTAAAATTTTGGCAACTTTGACCGAAAAATCTACAAATTTTTTTCCCGACAGTGCACTGTGACAAAAACTCAGATTTTAGGGTAAAATACGAGCGAATCAGTCGCAAATTTTTTTATGGAAAAATAAAAGTGGTACTTTCTTTTCATTTACAGTAATGTACTTTTTTTTTTAAATTACCGTAGATTTTACGATATAAATCTGGTAGCTCAATCGACATAATTTTATCGTGAAAAAACCACTGGTATTGATTTTCAATTCACAGTAACGCCACAAACAAGGGAAAGGGGGCTTTTCATATCCTCTTCTTGTAAGGACTCGGTTCCCGTAAAATTTTGGCAACTTTGACTGAAAAATCGACAGATTTTTTTTCCGACAGTGCACTCTAACAAAAAGTCAGATTTTATGGTAAAATAATTTGCCAGAATTTGTATGTACGACTGCATTTATGATTGTTAGTAACAGTTAGAACACTCCTGTGTTTTTGCAATAATGCAGAATCAAATTAAAGTATTTATCCTATCTCTTTTCTATTTCAACTTCCCTCAAAATCTCTATATCACTTATTAGCTGTTGAAATAATGAAATGGTTTCTATTTCTCCTCCCATGCCATCCACGGCTGCCCTTTGACATGGAAGGGAGAAGTGGACGAGGAGGAGGAATAAGAGGAAGGTTGTGCAGAACGTGCTCACATGTGTGAAAGGAGAAGCATTTATTTTAAGAGCCTTGCGTGGGTGTACACAGATTTAAAACACACACACACACACACACACACACACACACACACACAGAGAGGAAGAGAGCGCACACATGTTCACAGATGAGCTCTGACCTACCTTTATATCTATCTGGGTTTGAAAACAACTGCTAAAATGCATTTCCTCTCTAGCGCCAAGACGTTTCTGTTTACTGTACCTCCAAGTATCGTCTTACACAACACACACACACAAACGAAGGAAAAACCGGGTCACATCTAGAGAAGAAAAAAAAAAAAAAAAAAAAAAGATAGAAATCGAAGTTAAAGGGGGATAAATAAAAAGGCGTGACACCAAATCGC
>NC_084568.2:36645000-36705000 GCF_033978685.3 Nerophis lumbriciformis | reverse complement strand
TATAGTTACATTTTGAAAAACAATTATAAATTAATCTTTCAGCACATACACAATGTTGACATGTATAGTTCTATTTTGATAAACAATCATAAATGAATCTTTCAGCACGTACACAATGTTGACATCTATAGTTATATTTTGATAAACAATCATAAATAAATATTTCAGCACATACACAATGTTGACATCTATAGTTATATTTTGATAAACAATCATAAATAAATCTTTCAGCACATACACAATGTGGACATCTATAGTTAAATTTTGATAAACAATCATAAATGGATCTTTCAGCACGTACACAATGTTGACATCTATAGTTATATTTTGAAAAACAATTATGAATTAATCTTTCAGCACATACACAATGTTGACATCTATAGTTATATTTTGATAAACAATCATAAATGAATCGTTCAGCACGTACACAATGTTGACACCGATAGTTATATTTTTAAAAAAAAATTCATACATGAATCTTTCAGCACGTACACAATGTTGACATCTATAGTTATATTTTGATAAACAATCAAAAATGGATCTTTCAGCACGTACACAATGTTGACATCTATAGTTATATATATAAAACCGATGCATATTTATCCGGGAGAGTCTTGATACCAATTTACTTGACCCAGCCACACACAAAAAAGTTGTAGACCTCCATGCTTTTACAAGTTTTCCTGTTTTGACGTGTAGAATGTCTGGAAACGCGACCGACGGATAATGCTTGAGATCACTCGACAAATCTTTTTTGTTAACGTGTAGGGATAGATTCCATTGCATAGTTTGATTTGTTGCGCATATTTGCTTATCGTGGTAAGATCTAGATCAGGGGGCCCCATTACGTCGATCACGAGCTACCGGTCGATGGCGGAGGGTGGGTCAGTTGATCGCCAGCTATTAAAAAAGTAGACCTAAAAATTTGCGTTCATCAATCTTCACCAAGACGTGACTTTCATCACTCGATTGACATTCAGGGCACCCGAGGGTCTTGTGAGATGACGCTGTTTGCTGCCAGATCATTATTAAGAAAAAACGACCGACAGGAAGGCGAGAAACACTTTTTTATTACAACAGACTCTCTCGTCGTACCTGCCGTCAAAACTTGAAAGACCGACTGCACAGTTGCTGTCTTCACATTAAAAGTGCTGCTCCATCCTGCCTGCGCTAACAAAATAAGAGTCTCAGAAAGCTAGCGTGCACAAGCTAGCAAGCTCCGGAGTTTGCCGCCAATGTATTTCTTGTAAAGTGTACAAAAAGGAGTATGGAAGCTGGACAAATAAGATGCCAAAAAGCAAACACTTTCATGTGGTATTGGACAGAAAGAAGGACTTTTTGAAAACGTGGACTTCATCATCACTATCGTCAATCAATCATCAATCAATGTTTACTTATATAGCCCTAAATCACGAGTGTCTCAAAGGGCTGCACAAGCCATAAACTACTGTCTGATTGCAATTCATCACAATCACACCAACTTATATTCTTGTCTTCATGAAAGATGGGAATCTATTTGTGTTAAACATGCTTGTATTATGATTAAACACCTTTCACTTGTTTACGTCTCTTTCATAAATAAATGAATATAAATGATACATATGAATGAGGTAGGTCCCCTCCACTCGGTCAATTCAAAAGTAGCTCGCTTGAAGAAAAAAGTGTGATCCAGATGGTTTGCGCTACAATAGCAATGTTGGTTTAGACTTAGACAAACTTTAAAGGGGAACATTATCACCAGACCTATGTAAGCGTCAATATATACCTTGATGTTGCAGAAAAAAGACCATATATTTTTTTAGTCGATTTCCGAACTCTAAATGGGTGAATTTTGGCGAATTAAACGCCTTTCTATTATTCGCTCTCGGAGCGATGACATCACAACGTGACGTCACATCGGGAAGCAATCCGCCATTTTCTCAAACACAGAGTCAAATCAGCTCTGTTATTTTCCGTTTTTTCGACTGTTTTTGTACCTTGGAGACATCATGCCTCGTCGGTGTGTTGTCGGAGGGTGTAACAACACGAACAGGGACGGATTGGCCCAAAGATGCGAAAGTGGCAAGAAATTGGACGTTTGTTCCGCACACTTTACCGACGAAAGCTATGCTACGACAGAGATGGCAAGAATGTGTGGATATCCTGCGACACTCAAAGCAGATGCATTTCCAACTGGACTGGACAGATCAGCTTTCAGGAAAAGAGAGCGGATGAGGGTATGTCTACAGAATATATTAATTGATGAAAACTGGGCTGTCTGCACTCCCAAAGTGCATGTTGTTGCCAAATGTATTTCATATGCTGTAAACCGAGTTCATAGTTGTTAGTTTCCTTTAATGCCAAACAAACACATACCAATCGTTGGTTAGAAGGCGATCGCCAAATTCGTCCTCGCTTTCTCCCGTGTCGCTGGCTGTCGTGTCGTTTTCGTCGGTTTCGCTTGCATACGGTTCAAACCGATATGGCTCAATAGCTTCAGTTTCTTCTTCAATTTCGTTTTCGCTACCTGCCTCCACACTACAACCATCCGTTTCAATACATGCGTAATCTGTTGAATCGCTTAAGCCGCTGAAATCTGAGTCTGAATCCGAGCTAATGTCGCTATAGCTTGCTGTTCTATGCGCCATGTTTGTTTGTATTGGCATCACTGTGTGACGTCACAGGAAAATGGACGGGTGTATATAACGATGGTTAAAATCAGGCACTTTGAAGCTTTTTTTAGGGATATTGCGTGATGGGTAAAATTTTGAAAAAAACTTCGAAAAATAAAATAAGCCACTGGGAACTGATTTTTAATGGTTTTAACCATTCTGAAATTGTGATAATGTTCCCCTTTAATGATCCAGAAGGAAAACTGTTCCACACAGTAGCTCAGTTACAAAGGTTTGGTGCTCTTGCACTTTGTTTACTTCCGCTCAAAAGTCATGTGACGGAATACAACTTATACGCAAAGATACGAATGGTTTCAGGAGAAGTCCCAAATGTTCCCGTTAAACGGTCCCGTCTCTAAGGTGTCCAGTCAGCGGTCCGTCCTGAAACTCCAACCAAAAGGTGAACAACACAAAGCAATTATTCCCTCATTTGCAATTAAAATGCTCTGGGTGTCTTCCTCAGAGGAGACAAGATGTAAATGTGACCTAGTTACGTTCTCCCAAACATGACTGGCGAATCAAAACAGCACACCTTTGCTTCCTCGTACTATTGTTGTTTACCCCCAAACTCCCTGACCCCGCGGCCCCTGGGCCACCGGGGCAGATGAGAGCTGAAGTCATGATTATTTTCCCTGCTCGTGGACATCTGTCAAGTCCAACATGAAGCCATATGGTAGCCATTGTCCAGATTGACCACAGCCAGGGTGGCTTTGATTAAAATGGCATCTTCTAATCCGGGGCCAGGCACTGTCCCCCCCCCACAAAAATAATTAACTTCATCCTCCCAAACATGACATTCCTGCTTTGTTTAGGGTGACAGTGTGATCTTTCAGAGCATCGTCCTCAACGAACCCCCCAGTTTCTATTTAATACCCATAATCCTTTGTCTCTTCAGACTGCCGCTTTTCCCCCCTCGCTTCGCTTTCTTCACCCCTGCCTCCGCCTGACTTGTGATGCTCATCCAGAGCAAGATGAAGCACAGAACAATGGGCCCCTTTGGGAGGCCGAGTTCACCCGCAGTGTGCGATCCAGACATCCATGAATATACACACAAAGCCTCATTGACGGCAAGAAGAGGGGTGACTCTCTCTTCTTGGGGATAAGGCCCGAGAGTGTGTGGCACGGGCTTGACGTGGAAATGAGTAACGAGGGCCGCAGGATCAAAAGCAGGGCCCAGGTAGAGATGGAGCCGGCATTCCTGAAGCATTCCAGCCCAGGGCAGTGTTGCAGGACGAGCTCCAGGCAGTGATCAAAGCAAGCGTGGGTAAAGACCAGGTCAGAGGGCAGCAATTTGGCCAATGACCTGAGGTGGAACACGGTGTCAACAAGTAACGGAGAAAGTTAAAGAGACTGATGAGCTCAATTAGATGTCCAATGAAGCTTCTGTTCACTTCAATTAGTGGGAAGTGGACACTTACAAAAGTATGAACTCCATCAATTCCGTAGTTTTGTTGCCTTTCTTTGATGAAATGTGCCCTTTGTCACGTGAACCCACGCAAATCCTATTAATATCGACTTATTTCAAGAACCGTATTTTCTGGACCACCGGATTATAAGGCGCACTGCCGATGAATGGTCTATTTTTGATCTTTTTTCATATACCCTATATTGCCAAAAGTATTTGGCCAGCCATCCAAATGATGACAATCAGGTGTCCTAATCACTAGGCCCAACCACAGGTGTGTAAAATCAAGCACTTAGGCATGGAGACTGTTTCTACAAACATTTGTGAAAGAACGGGCCACTCTCAGTCACAGGCAGTGACGTGCAGTCAGGGGAGGCAGGTGAGGTGGGGCCTCACGTGCCATCATGGAAAGAAAAAAAATGTAAAAAGAAAAAAAATTCATTCAATTGTTATGTTTCCAGTGATTATACTATAAAGTTATTTTCCAATTAACTTCACCAGTTTTCGATTATTTTTATTCAAAATCGCTGAATTTTCACATTTGCCGTTCAAATACCGAGAAGAGACTTGCGGTGAGTCATCAGCCAGTTGAGCCTCGCCATGGATTGCGCAATGACTCGGCTAACTGCTGGCCTGCTGTGCTGTGAGACTGTATTGCTATATGAATTATATTATACATTTCCATAGTTTAGTTAGCTGAGGTATATAATGTACAGTGTATTTTGTCAACAACTGTATGTGTGTAACGTATTTCTTGTGCAGAGCAATCATAAAACGGCTGCGAAGACGCACTGGGTGAGGCTCGCAGTAATCCCGTCTCCTGGTGGTAGAGGGCGGTAGTGATCCCAGAGATCATTCTTGCGACTACTCGGCTGCAGAAGAAGTGACAACAAGCAGCTACAGTTAGCAGCGATCGTTTATTTTTTCCTCTCGCCTGAACTTTTAACATGGAGGATTACATATCTAAAATAAAACAGTTTTTGTTATGCCCGTTTGATTGCGGACTATTACTGACACCTTGTGGCGATGGGAAAATGCTGCGTGTCATCAGTTTGGGCACTTCCGGTTTACGATGTTAGTTCAGTTCATGAGACAATAAGAAGTGTCATATATATTTATATATATATATATATATATATATATATATATATATATATATATATATATATATATATATATATATATATATACATACATACATACATATATATACACATTTGTGAAAGAATGGGCCGCTCTCAGTGATTTCCAGCGTGGAACTGTCACAGGATGCCACCTGTGCAACTAATCCATCCATCCATCCATCCATCTTCAACCGCCTATCCGGAATGGGGTCGCGGGCACAACAGCTCCAGCAGAGACCCCCAGACTTCCCTCTCCAGAGCAACATTAGCAACTTCCTCCAGGGGAATCCCAGAGAGGAGCTGTAATCCCCCCATCTGGTCCTTGGCCTGCCTCGGGGTCTCCTCCCAGTGGGATGTGCAACGAGGACCTCCCTAGGGAGACGCTGGTGAGGCATCCGCACGAGATGCCTGGACCACCTAAGCTGGCTCCTTTCCAAGCGAAGGAAAGGAGACTGAACTTCTCACCCTATCTCTAAGGGAGATGCCAGCCACCCTTCTGAGGAAACTCATTTCGGCCGCTTGTATCCGCGATGTTATTATTTCGGTCATGACCATAGATGCAACAAATCCAGTCGTGACATTTCCTCGCTCCTAAATATTCCAACGTCAACTGTCGGCTTTATTATTACAAAATGGAAGAGTTTGGTGGTGGAGGAATTATGATGTGGGGTTGTTTTTCAGGAGTTGGCCTTGGCCCCTTAGTTCCAGTAAAAGGAACTTTGAATGCTCCAGGATACCAAAACATTTTGGACAATTCCATGCTCCCAACCTTGTGGGAACAGTTTGGAGCGGGCCCCTTCCTCTTCCAACATGACTGTGCACCAGTGCACAAAGCAAGGTCCATAAAGACATGAATGACAGAGTACGGTCTGGATGAAGTTGACTGGCCTGCACAGAGTCCTGACCTGAACCCAATAGAACACCTTTGGGATGAATTAGAACGGAGACTGAGAGCCAGGCCTTCTCCACCAACATCAGTGTGTGACCTCACCAATGTGGTGGAAAATTCCTATAAACACACTCCGCAACCTTGTGGACAGCCTTCCCAGAAGAATTGAAGCTGTAATAGCTGCAAAAGGTCATATTGAACCCTATGGGTTAGGAATGGGATGGCACTTCAAGTTCATGTGTGAGTCAAGGCAGGTGGCCAAATACTTTTGGCAATATAGTGTATAAGGCACATTATACACTATATTATAGGGCACATTATTTTTTTCTAAATGTAAAAGACTTCCTTGTGGTCTACATTACATGTGATGGTGTTTCTTTGGTCAAAATGTTGCATATATGATGTTTTACACATCATCTTCAAGTCACTTTCTCACAGTCTCTTCAGGATGCACCGTTTTGTGGGCGGGTCTTATTTACGTGCCTCCACTTTGACAGCGGCATCTTTGTTGTAGCGGTGTAGCGTGCAAGGACGGGAGTGGAAGAAGTGTCACAAGATGGAGCTAACTGTTTTAATGACATTCAGACTTTACTTCAATCAATAACGGAACAGCATCTCCTCATTCCGAAACAACAGTGACACCGGAAATGTGTCCCGTGAAAAAACGTCCGACCGGAACTCTCTAATAACTAAAGTTCCTTGGGTGAATAATGTAAACTCACTACACCGGTATGTTTTAGTGCTTTCATGGCGAGTTTACTGACAGATATAAGTAAGAACTTTACACTACTTTATATTAGAAATGGCAACAGCGGAGGATGAATGCCACATAAGAAGATAGAGAAAAAGAAAGAAGCTTATAGACTACGGTGTCAGCATGGACTACAAAGGCGGACACGCGCAATTTTTCAGGACTTCTGCAGATCCCAAATACAGATCAGCAGGTACCAGAAGGTAAGAAAAGTTGCTATTGCATAATATTGTGAAACAAAACGCCAGATATTATGTCTTACCTTATACACACACACCATAATGATAATCCTATGTTTAATACACCAACAATCCATCAAGTGGTGTGGCTTCATAGCTTACCAAAGTCCTACTAAAACATTTTGAGAGATTTTTGAGTGCCGTGTGTAATGTTCTTTATTTTCAATGGAACATATAAAATGTTGGTGTTGTTTACTTGAGTCATATTGCAGTCTACACATATATCTTATGTTTGACTGCCATCACACTTATAATTACACCATGTACCGAATAAAATTGCTTCGAGGTCGGTAAGCTAAACCTGAATTATTCCGTACATTAGGTGCACCGGGTTATAAGGCGCACTGTCGAGTTTTGAGGGGAAAAAGGGATTTTAAGTGCGCCTTATAGTCTGGAAAATACGGTAGTCTGATTTCACGCAAAAATTGGTTTCTTCTATTTTAACACCTACACTTAAACTCCTAGTTTACATATGCACTGTGCCTCTCGTACGCTAGGGGGAGGTTGTTGTCATTTCACCTTGTTTAGCTGTGCGGGAATGTAAATAGAGGAAGAGAATTCTATGTGCTAAAGGCATCTAACCATTAACTACCACTTCCCACTGCTATGTGGTGTGGTGTGGTTGGCAATGTTCTAATGTGTCTAAACAACACTTGTGGTTGTTATGATCATCTGAGACATGTAAGAACTTGGGCATTGTTATTGATGAGAACTTGTCTTTTTAAAGGGGAACATTATCACCAGACCTATATAAGCGTCAATATATACCTTGATGTTGCAGAAAAAAGACCATATATTTTTTTAACCGATTTCCGAACTCTAAATGGGTGAATTTTGGCGAATTAAACGCCTTTCTAATATTCGCTCTCGGAGCGATGACGTCACATCGGGAAGCAATCCGCCATTTTCTCAAACACCGAGTCAAATCAGCTTTTCCGTTTTTACGACTGTTTTCCGTACCTTGGAGACATCATGCCTCGTCGGTGTGTTGTCGGAGGGTGTAACAACATGAACAGGGACGGATTCAAGTTGCACCAGTGGCCCAAAGATGCGAAAGTGGCAAGAAATTGGACGTTTGTTCCGCACACTTTACCGACGAAAGCTATGCTACGACAGAGATGGCAAGAATGTGTGGATATCCTGCGACACTCAAAGCAGATGCATTTCCAACGATAAAGTCAAAGAAATCTGCCGTCAGACCCCCATTGAATCTGCCGGAGTGTGTGAGCAATTCAGGGACAAAGGACCTCGGTAGCACGGCAAGCAATGGCGGCAGTTTGTTCCCGCAGACGAGCGAGCTAAACCCCCTGGATGTCTTGGCTCACACCGTCCCTTATACCACCGAAGATGATCAAGAGAAGAATATCGACCCTAGCTTCCCTGGCCTGCTGACATCAACTCCAAAACTGGACAGATCAGCTTTCAGGAAAAGAGCGCGGATGAGGGTATGTCTACAGAATATATTAATTGATGAAAACTGGGCTGTCTGCACTCTCAAAGTGCATGTTGTTGCCAAATGTATTTCATATGCTGTAAACCTAGTTCATAGTTGTTAGTTTCCTTTAATGCCAAACAAACACATACCAATCGTTGGTTAGAAGGCGATCGCCGAATTCGTCCTCGCTTTCTCCCGTGTCGCTGGCTGTCGTGTCGTTTTCGTCGTTTTCGCTTGCATACGGTTCAAACCGATATGGCTCAATAGCTTCAGTTTCTTCTTCAATTTCGTTTTCGCTACCTGCCTCCACACTACAACCATCCGTTTCAATACATGCGTAATATGTTGAATCGCTTAAACCGCTGAAATCCGAGTCTGAATCCGAGCTAACGTCGCTATATCTTGCTGTTCTTTCCGCCATGCTTGTTTGTATTCACTATGTGACGTCACAGGAAAATCGACGGGTGTTTATAACGATGGTTAAAATCAAGCACTTTGAAGCTTTTTTAGGGATATTGCGTGATGGGTAACATTTTGAAAAAAACTTCGAAAAATTTAATAAGCCACTGGGAACTGATTTTTAATGGTTTTAACCATTCTGAAATTGTGATAATGTTCCCCTTTAAATCACACATAGAAAGACGTGTGGCCAAACTTAAAATTAAATTGTTTTTTTTCCTTTAGAAACAAGTCCTGTTTTTCCCGACAGGTTGCGAATCGCTTGGTTCTGACAACTTTTATGCCTTTGTTAGATTATGGAGACTTGCTTTTTATGAAAGCACGCAACACTTATTTGTAAAAATTAGATACTGTATATCACTGTGCCTTACGTTTTATTACTGGTTGTGGCAACCTTGTCCTCCATTGCACTTTGTATGCAACAGCAAACTGCCCATCCATCTCAGTCCACAGATTTTCTCAATGAATGTTTATACATAAATCACTTCTTGGTCTGGTTACCCCTTATTTATGGACTTTTATGTGTGTGTCGCTACAGTTTTTTTGGTCACAGGTCATCCTTGGCGTGTTAGTTCCTAGAGCAAACACAAGTCTCGGTAAAAAAAAGCCTTCAGATTTGCTGCTCCATGGTCCATGATTAACGTGGACCCGACTTAAACAACTTGAAAAACTTATTGGGGTGTTACCATTTAGTGGTCAATTGTACGGAATACGTACTGTACTCTGCAATCTACTAATAAAAGTTTCAATCAATCAATCAATCTGGAATGAATTACAAAAGGATCTGAGGCTACCTGAACTCATCCCTTTGAGGGAATTTCAGTCTATTTCAAAAGGATCGGAAAGCTAGTTCTACTGGGCACTGTACCTGTTTTTAACTTGTTTTTATTGCAACATTTTATTCTTTTACCTATTGCGTGTTTTTATGTTCATGTTGTAAGTCATTTGTACTTTTAACTATATTGCTTGACTGCTTCTGTTTTTCTGTTGTTCAATGTATTTATGAAACCTGTTTTTGCCGCCATCTTAGCCAGGTCACTTTTGCTAAATAGATTTTCATCACAGTTAGGTTTTACCCGGTTAAATAAAAAGGAAAATGAAATGAATGAAAAGAGATAAGGAAAACGATTGATATTTTAGTCAACTGCTTTGACAATTTACTGTAAATACAAATTATGTAGTATGTTGAAGAGGTTCATTTAGCCTACTGATGTGTATTTATAAATGGTTGATTTATATAGGCTAGTAAGGTAAAGTTTTGTACCTGACAAGTTTCGGCTACCTTGCTTCTGCAGCCTTCATCCGAAACTTGTCAGGTACAAAACTTTACCATACTAGCCTATATAAATCAACCATTTATAAATACAAATTACATAGTGAATTATTTTTAATTGCTGGTTTACATGCCAATGACATGTACATTGTTGCATATGGACGATTAATTTTCACATCACTGAATAAAGTATGAATAACAGTGTTTCTTCTGGGGATGTTTGGAATAAATGAGCTCAAGGAAAATGTACTTCATATGATCTATAGCCAGGGGCGTCACTAGCTTTTAAGGACAGGGGGGGCTTTGCCCCCAGGAGATGCACAGGATCCGAGCGAATGTTACGCACGAGCACAAAACTTCACAAACGGCTAACAAAGACTTAGAAATTATTCATTGTTATTATTATTTTTTTTTTTAAATGCACGGGACGAAATGAAATGCTCCTTTTTCTTTTTATGTATTTATTCATTTTACATTTTATATTAAATGTCTTGGTTTTTCCACCCTCTGAAAATCCTATTAAATGTTTAACAAGCCATCCTATAATAATAAAACAGCTATTAATGTAACAATACAATAAAACAAATATATTTAATGATTTTTTTTCATTGTTTTAACAATAGGCTAATGTATATTACTTTATATAGATTCTACAAGAAACACAAAACTTAAAAAATAAATGATTTGCAATTGCACACACAAGGTTTTGTGCAGCTTCACTCATTGTAAAGGAAGATAATGTGCTTCGTACACCTGCAGGACCGCAAGCAAGGTCGCAGAGAAAATGCGGGCTGGAATTTGAGTGATGTGGGCATTTTCTATATGAACAAGTGGAATGGATTGGATGCCGACGCACTAAAGGGGCTCTCTACCTTACGCTACGTAGTGAGGGGAAACTGAGTGAATAATAACAGGTTATATGATTATTTATTTAAACTCATATTTGGACCACTTTATAATGAATATGTCGGCATTTAATTGTAAAAAAAACAAAAAAACACCAAATTATTTAGGGGGGGCTTAAGAATATTTTAGGAGGGCTTGAGCCCCCCTAAAATAGGCCTAACAACGCCAATGTCTATAGCTATCTATGTTTTTTGTGTACTTAATCACTGACTAACAAAACATACACACGTTTTATTCTGTACTAACTCCAAAAGTTTTAGTGTCAAAATACAGCCGTTTATAGGTTTGTCTCCCCGGCCAGGGTGTGCTGGCATCATATTTAAAGTGTCTTTAGCTTTCATTTGTATGCTTGTGGGTGTAAACAGTCTTCTCCACCTGTGAATAATGTAGCAATGAGCTGCTGTTGGTCCCACATAGAGATTGTTGCAAAGATAACTCACTACATGCTATGGAGAACTGCTTTCCAATCACATAATAAACCCGACTAATTTAGTGTCACATTGTAGACAAATTTGGCAAACAAAAGGCGCATTAGCTTACGTACAAAATGATTATATAAGAACTATCAGTGTGCTTTTCATGACACTTCAGGTGGTACAGACCGTAGTCTGTGGAATAGTTCCTCACATTTAGTTGTAGGTTCAACCAGTCCATAGGACACAATTGGTAGAGTACGGTTTTGTTCACAACCGTACAGCTTGGATCAGAAAACATTGACGAGTTTCTCGTGTAGATTCCGACACAGACAATTATCTACCAACCAGTCAATGGACAGCATTCTACCAAGATCCACTTTACATAAAAGATCAGTATCAAACTCTCTGGAGAGCTTTTTGGGGCAAAACTGTGTGCCACACTGAATTTAACCCAACACTTGAATGAAAATACAATGGACCTGATAGGCCACTCAAAAGTTCTCAACTTCCCATTATTTGTTCACCGCTTCCTTTTGACCTTTTAACTTAAGAATGCCCACCATACAAGCGTTTGATAGCATCTTATCACACACGTCAACCACACCCAGGTCGGCTACGACTTCTTCTCCACCATCCTTCCATCTAAGGCCCCTTCTACACTAAGCTGGTTCAGGTTATCCGGGGTAAACCCCACCTAACCTTATCCTTGTCCACACACACAATGGTCGTTTAAGACCTCCTACCCCCCTCCGTCAGCCTAGTACGCATGCGTGGAAAATGCGTACGTCATAGTCACCTCCAGTGTTGCTTTGTGTGCAAGTTCTTAAACGTAACTCAATATCCAGTGTTGTGGTATTTCAATGAACTGGAATCCAGTGTGCTGTGGGGCCCTATGGTAGTGAATCACACCTGAGACATCATAAATTAATCACATCTTTAAAAGTAAAAGTACACAATGAGACAAAAAACATTTTCCAACAATCAATCTAGGGATCTAGATATCTGGTCAGGACACTCCTCACTCTTTTGCCTTCACCTTCATTGTCCATTCCTTTTTGGTGACTTTATATACTCTGGACCTAGACGTTGAGTCCGCGACATACATGGCGGACAATAACTGATACAGTCTGCTTTGCCAGTCCAAAAGCATTCGCCGTTTTCCGTGGTCTTCCCTTGACGGCCAGGCAGTACAAAGCACGCGCTGCCTTTTTTATCACATCCCCAGGAGCCCGCATTCTCGTTGTCTCTCCTTCGACAAATGGACAAAGTTTTTCGGTAAGCAGAATCCCAGCTGACCTGGACATTGGAATGTTCTCTTGCCGCCTGAGAAGTGTTGTATCCCAAATAGCTGCAATGGCTTTCTCTTAAGGTATTCATGTGCGATTTCCACAAGTGTCTGCACATGTAGAAGAAGGAGAAACACGGACATGTCTGGATGACTCGTCTCCATATTTCCAGTGGTTAGCTCTGAGTTGCAAAACCGCTTTATTATGAAGCTGGCTGTGGCGCATTCTTTCCGACGTCACTTCCTGTGTGGGGCGCGGTCTTTCTGATGTCACTTCCTCTCCGCACTCAGTTTGTACACGATCAATGAGTCCGTACAAAGCTAAGAGCCGGAGATTCAAGAAATACACGGCGCATTTGCCCGTGTAAAAAATTGTCCGAGAAGGGGGATCTTCAGCACCTCCAAGTCCGAGTCCATGGTTCTCGCCCGGAAAAGGGTAGGGTGCCATCTCCTGGTTGGGGAGGAGATCTTGCCCCAAGTGGAGGAATTCAAGTACCTCGGAGTCTTGTTCACGAGTGAGGGAAGAGTGGATGGTGAGATCGACAGGCGGATCGGTGCGGCGTCTTCAGTAATGCGGACGCTGTATCGATCCGTTGTGGTGAAGAAGGAGCTGAGCCGGAAGGCAAAGCTCTCAATTTACCGGTCGATCTACGTTTCAATCCTCACCTATGGTCATGAGCTTTGGGTTATGACCAAAAGGCATACTTGCCAACCCTCCCGAATTTTCCGGGAGACTCCCGAAATACAGCGCCTCACCCGAAAACCTCCCGGGACAAATATTCTCCCGAAAATCTTCCGATTTTCAGCCGTAGCTGGAGGCCACGCCCCCTCCAGCTCCATGCGGACCTGAGTGAGGACAGCCTTTTTTCACGATAGGAGGACAACAGGGTGACAAGAACTAAATCATCCAGACTAGAGAGAAATTGTATTATTATGTTTATCTTACCTAAAAATAAATATATTTATTAATTAAAAAAAACAACTAAATACATGTTTATTATATTTTGCTAAAAACATCAAAATTAATTGTATTTTTATTTGTATTTTTTTTTACTCCATATTACATCCAGCCATAGAATTATACCGGTACATTAAAATAAACATATTTGAAATAATTAATTTGAAATTATCATAATTCATTTAAAATGACCATATTTAATTATTAAAATAATTGCTTGTTTATCAACAACTTTAGCATTTTATTCATTACATTTTGAAGCTCTCAGAAGCCAAGTTATGTTATATTCATCTTATATTTATGCAAATTTGAAGTATCAATTATCTAAACACAGTTTTGTTTGCATATTTTCAGGATGTATATATATATATATATATATATATATATATATATATATATATATATATATATATGCATATTTTCAGGATATATATATATATATATATATATATGTATGAAATACTTAACTTGGTCAATTCTAGCTGTCAATATACTCTTCCCCTCTTAACCACGCCCCGCCCCACCCCCCGAAATCGGAGGTCTCAAGGTTGGCAAGTATGCCGAAAGGACAAGATCACGGGTACAAGCGGACCAAATGAGTTTCCTCCGCCGGAAGGCGGGTCTCTCCCTTAGAAATAGGGTGAGAAGCTCTGTCATCCGGGAGGAGCTCAAAGTAAAGCCGCTGCTCCTCCACATGGAGAGGAGCCAGATGAGATGGTTCGGGCATCTGGTCAGGATGCCACCCGAACACCTCCCTCGGGAGGTGTTTAGGGCACGTCCGACCGGTAGGAGGCCACGGGGAAGACCCAGGACACGTTGGGAAGACTATGTATCCCGGCTGGCCTGGGAACGCCGAGCTGGACGAAGTGGCTGGGGAGAGGGAAGTCTGGGCTTCCCTGCTTAGGCTGCTGCCCCCGCGACCCGACCTCGGATAAGCGGAAGAAGATGGATGGATGGAGGGGGACCTTTAACGATGATTTAGTGTGGCTAAAACGGGGCTTAGGCTAAATAATTATTCGTTTAAGGGGTTATCCGGCTTAGTGTAGACATAGCCTAAGGTTTGGCTTGGCCCCCCACCCTACCCCCCATATTCTTCTCAATGCATTCCAGCCTTCAGTCCAACTCTATGAACTCAGTCACAGCTGATGCGCCTCTTGCTGTGTGTGTGGGTGTGTGTGTGTGTGTGTGTGTGTGTGTGTGTGTGTGTGTGTGTGCATAATGTGTGAAGGATTGCTTCTCAGTGCCTTACCCCCCCTGACGCTCAGTGGTAGTCCCATGACAATGCTTCCCTTATATGCACATAACACATGTGCACACGCAAGCACAGCTCGGATACGACGGGCCTCGTCACTAGCACCCGACGCCGTCGTCATTGCCGCGACGGCGCGTACGTTTTCCTTCTTCCTGGGAAGCAGAAGAAAGGGGTAGCTTGACGTTGTCCCATCTGCGAAAGCGAGGCGTGATGTTACCTCAGGCGGGCTGAAGAAGCCCCATTCACAGGAGGAGATGGCTGGAGGAGACGGGAGCGCCGGCGTGCCAGGCATTCCGCGGCACACAGTGGACACATTATTATGACATTTCCAAGGCCAAGTCGACAGATACAGCGTGATGTGTGTGTGAGAAAAGGTCGTCCCCCTCAGTGGGACTGCTACGGCAGAACCCGGCCGGGTCCAGCATAAAGGAGCCCCTGAATGTTTGGCAACATGACAGAATGTGTGCACACGTCCTTCTCGGGCGACAATGAAAAATGAAACAAAATCCCTCCCTCGTAAGACAAAAAAGTATTCTTCCTGGAGAGTTGGTTCCTTGCGTTGTCATGGTTACGCAACTCGGTCAAGGTTGTGGGGGCAGCTGCGGATTCTTAGTTAGTCCTGACTCACAGCAACACTAACGAAACGCGGCAAATGTGTAAGGCGGATGCATAAAGAGCATAATGAACCTATCTGTATGATATTCTATCCATGCACTTCATTTGAGTTCAGCTCTATCACCTTTGGTCATTTTACAATATTTAGTATTGCTTCATTTTTCATGTCCTGGTTACACGAGTAAGGTTCTAGCACTGCATGTTGCTTTCCTCGCCCCAGCGGGGTTAAAAGAGGCGGGCCTGGGACCGCCATGATTGCTCACGTACACAAGCGCCCAGCCTGCAAGCTTTGTATTAGCAGTTCCGCATAGATAGAAACTACGGTATATACATGTGGCCTACGATAGAAAGTAGGGTTGTACGGTATAATTAATCATATTCGGTACTGTACAGCCTCTAAAAAGCAGTGGCGGCCCATGCGTTTCCCATCTAGGCCTTCAATGATGTCAGACTTCAATGATTACCTCTCAAAATACCATCATTGATGTCACAGGAACACAATTATGCACTACTGGGCATTGTACAAAACGGGTTATTTTCAGGCGCATTTAAAAATCAATAAACCCGCACCAGCAATTAAAAAGTTAAAGTAGCAATGATTGTCACACACACACTAGGTGTGGCGAAATTATTCTCCGCATTTGACCCATCACCCTTGATCACCCGCTGGGAGCCGAGGGGAGCAGTGAGCGGCAGCGCTGGGAGCGCCCGGGAATAATTTTTGGTGATCTAACCCCCAATTCCGACCCTTGATGCTGAGTGCCAAGCAGGGAGGTAATGGCTCCCATTTTTATAGTCTTTGGTATGACTCGGCCGGGGTTTGAACTCACAACCTACCCATCTCAGGGCGGACACTCTAACCACTAGGCCACTGAGTAGTGAAGTGAAGTGAAGTGAATTGAATTATTTTTATATAGCGCTTTTCTCTAGTGACTCAAAGCGCTTTTACATAGTGAAACCCAATATCTAAGTTACATTTAAAGCAGTGTGGGTGGCACTGGGAGCAGGTGGGTAAAGTGTCTTGCCCAAGGACACAACAGCAGTGACTAGGATGGCGGAAGCGGGGATCGAACCTGGAACCCTCAAGTTGCTGGCACGGCCACTCTACCAACCGAGCTATACCGCCCCAAGTGAGTAGGGTTAAATTAGGGTTAAAATTAAAACATACCTTATGTGTTACTGTCAAAATGTAATTTGCAAAAAACATCTTAAACGTAAAAAAATTAAAGAAATAAGCGTGCTCATCAATAACATCCAGCGGGCTACGCATGTTCTTCACTACTGTGGCATTCTGGGTAATGGAGTTCTTATCATACCTGTCTCATAACATCACTATATATCTGCCTTAGGCCAGCTCAAATGCCTTACTGACAACAACGCGTAATCTGATTGGCTATTGCAATTGTCTATCAACTGTATGTGCCCGTTCACTTACAGTGCACACACATTGTTGATTCTGGTACAGCATGGCAACATAAGCTAGCTGAATTCTGATTGGATAAAAACTCTATAAACTAAAAACAACAGCACTGGAAGGAGCATAATATGACATGGAGAGAATATGATTACTTTTACATATTCAGGGAAAATAAATAACAAAATACTTTTATCTTTAATTATGATGATGATTTCTGGTTATGTTAGGCCAGCAGAGAAGGTCTTGCTGGCCCTGACGGCACACCACTGCTAAAAAGTACCGGTCCCGGACCCTTTCCCCGTTGTCGTCACGTCGTGTCATTGCTGGTTTTTGAGCAGAGGAGCATGTTCGGCAGCGCACACACACACAGAGTACTTACAAGCAGACACAGTGTGTAGACAGAAAAGGGAGAATGGACGCATTTTGGTGTAAAAAGTAAAGATAAAGGTGAAGTTATAACACTGAAACACCCTCAGGAAGAGCTGCTTTAAGACATGGCTAGCTAGCTAGCGGCTAACATCCATCCGCAGTGTTTTAGCTACTTCTAAATCACTAATCCTGGCCTCCATGGCGACAAATAAAGTAAGTACATTATCACTGCAGGATGAGGAATAGCTAAACATGCTTCACTACACAGTAGCTCACCGGCGAATGTAGACAAACGCCATTGGTGGATCTACACCTGACATGCCGGACAGCAGAGGGTGGCGCCCTACCGTGGTGACGCCGGTCGGCGGCCTTTTCGCGTTCAGTGGAAATCTGGGTAATTCTACCAACCTTAGGGATGGGAATTGTTAAGATTTTTCCGGTTCCACTTTTGATTCTGCTTAAAGGGGAACATTATCACCAGACCTATGATAAATAAATAAATAAATGGGTTGTACTTGTATAGCGCTTTTCTACCTTCAAGGTACTCAAAGCGCTTTGACACTACTTCCACATTTACCCATTCACACACACATTCACACACTGATGGAGGGAGCTGCCATGCAAGGCGCTAACCAGCACCCATCAGGAGCAAGGGTGAAGTGTCTTGCTCAGGACACAACGGACATGACGAGGTTGGTACTAGGTGGGGATTGAACCAGGGACCCTCGGGTTGCGCACGGCTACTCTCCCACTGCGCCACGCCGTCCCTATGTAAGCGTCAATATATACCTTGATGTTGCAGAAAAAAGACCATATATTTTTTTGATCGATTTCCGAACTCTAAATGGGTGAATTTTGGCGAATTAAACGCCTTTCTAATATTCGCTCTCGGAGCGATGACGTCACTAAGTGGAAGCAATCCGCCATTTTCTCACACACCGAGTCAAATCAGCTCTGTTATTTTCCGTTTTTTCGACTGTTTTCCGTACCTTGGAGACATCATGCCTCGTCGGTGTGTTGTCGGAGGGTGTAACAACACCAACAGGGACGGATTCAAGTTGCACCAGTGGCCCAAAGATGCGAAAGTGGCAAGAAATTGGACGTTTGTTCCGCACACTTTACCGACGAAAGCTATGCTACGACAGAGATGGCAAGAATGTGTGGATATCCTGCGACACTCAAAGCAGATGCATTTCCAACCATAAAGTCAAAGAAATCTGCCGCCAGACCCCCATTGAATCTGCCGGAGTGTGTGAGCAATTCAGGGACAAAGGACCTCGGTAGCACGGCAAGCAATGGCGGCAGTTTGTTCCCGCAGACGAGCGAGCTAAACCCCCTGGATGTCTTGGCTCACACCGTCCCTTATGCCACCGAAGATGATCAAGAGAAGAATATCGACCCTAGCTTCCCTGGCCTGCTGACATGAGGGTATGTCTACAGAATATATTAATTGATGAAAACTGGGCTGTCTGCACTCTCAAAGTGCATGTTGTTGCCAAATGTATTTCATATGCTGTAAACCTAGTTCATAGTTGTTAGTTTCCTTTAATGCCAAACAAACACATACCAATCGTTGGTTAGAAGGCGATCGCCGAATTCGTCCTCGCTTTCTCCCGTGTCGCTGGCTGTCGTGTCGTTTTCGTCGGTTTCGCTTGCATACGGTTCAAACCGATATGGCTCAATAGCTTCAGTTTATTCTTCAATTTCGTTTTCGCTACCTGCCTCCACACTACAACCATCCGTTTCAATACATTCGTAATCTGTTGAATCGCTTAAGCCGCTGAAATCCGAGTCTGAATCCGAGCTAATGTCGCTATAGCTTGCTGTTCTTTCCGCCATGTTTGTTTGTGTTGGCTTCACTATGTGACGTCACAGGAAAATGGACGGGTGTATATAACGATGGTTAAAATCAGGCACTTTGAAGCTTTTTTTTAGCGATATTGCGATTGGGTAACTTATCGGTTCTTAATTGGAAAAAATAGGACCAAAACGTTGGTTAGTATCAATTTAGTTTAGTTTAAAAAGGTAACATGACCTTACGAAGCCTACAGTGAGGTCTCAAGAGGTACATACGTAGCTTAGAAAAAAAAAGAAGAGAAATTCTGTATAATTTAACAAAATAAAACATGTGGAAATGACACAAGGATGTCATATTTAGTGCATGTGCTATTAACTCAACACATGCACAGTGAGCTATGTTAAGCCTTTTTTATTATAATTTTGATAATTATGGCTTACAGTTTATGAAAACCTTCAATTGAAAATCTCAGAAAATGAAGGGTTTCAAATTATTATTATCAAAATTATAATAAAAAAGGCTTGACATATCTCACTTTGCATGTAATGACTTAATATCACATAATAGTTTCACATTTGAAGTTAATTGCTGACATTAATAAGACTTTTGCACAATATTAAAATTTCACCTGAATAATGGAAATAACCGTGGAAATCTTTATTTATTTATCATTATAAATCTGGTGAGAGGACAACATGCAACTTTTCTCTGACTACAATTGAACATTTACATACCGAAAAATAGAGTGTCTACTGTGGCAAATGGTTGCAAGCTTTTGACCACAAACTTAGTCGCTGCTCGGTGACAGAGGTGAACTGGAGCGAGTACTGCCCGCCTTGGAGCCCGTCAGAATCTGTCTCTTCTCATGCTCATATAAATGAGAAGGCATTAATTTTAACTGAACAGGTGATAGCGCTAACATTATTAGTTAGTACCGGTTTTATTTACGCCAGATGACTGCTGCTGGGATGAAATGGGAGTGGTTCAAAAACATGACATGCATTTATAGTTATTGCATGCTGTGTTCAAATATGTCAGCACATTACTTGTATGCTCTTCTTTTCATGAAATAACAACCCTGCCATTAGGGATGTCCGATAATATTGGACTGCCAATATTATCGGCCGATAAATGCTTTAAAATGTAATATCGGAAATGATCAGTATCGGTTTCATAATGATCGGTATCGGTTTCAAAAAAGTAAAATGTATGACTTTTTTAAACGCCGCTGTGTACACGGACGCAGGGAGAAGTACAGAGCGCCAATGAACCTTAAAGGCACTGCCTTTGCGTGCCGGCCCAATCACATAATATCCACGGCTTTTTCACACACACAAGTGAATGCAAAACATACTTGGTCAACAGCCATACAGGTCACACTGAGGGTGGCCATATAAACAACTTTAACACTGTTACAAATATGCGCCACACTGTGAACACACACCAAACAAGAATGTCAAACACATTTCAAGAGAACATCCGCACCGTAACACAACAGAACAAATACCCAGAACCCCTTGCAGCACTAACTCTTCCGGGACGCTACAATATACACCCCACGCTACCCCCTACCCCCCCACCCCCCACCTCAACCCCCCAACCTCAACCTCATGCTCTCTCAGGGGGAGCATGTCCAAAATTCCAAGCTGCTGTTTTGAGGCATGCATAGGCATATGCGGTCCTCTCCAAGGTTTCTCATAGTCATTCACATTGACGTCCCACTGGGGTGAGTTTTTCCTTGCCCTTATGTGGGCTTTGTACCGAGGATGTCGTTGTGGCTTGTGCAGCCCTTTGAGACACTTGTGATTTAGGGCTATATAAATAAACATTGATTGATTGATTGATTAATAATAGAAATAAACAACCCTTTTGTGTGAATGAGTGTGAATGAGTGTAAATGGGTTGGTGCACTAATTGTAAGTGTATCTTGTGTTTTTTATGTTGATTTAATTAAAAAAATAAAAATAAAAATAAAACCGATACAGATAATGAAAAAAACCTATACCGATAATTTTCGATATTACATTTTAAAGCATTTATCGGCCGATAATATCGGCAGGCCGATATTATCGGACATCTCTAATTTTTTTCCATAACTTGAGTTGATTTATTTTGGAAAACCTTGTTACATTGTTTAATGCATCCAGCGGGGCATCACAATAAAATTAGGCATAATAATGTGTTAATTCCATGACTGTATATATCGTATCGGCTGATATCGGTATCGGTAATTAAGAGTTGGACAATATCGGAATATCGGTAAAAAAGCCATTATGGGAAATCTCTACCTGCAATTATTACAAGGAGCACTGTTGCAATCTTTTCTTGTAAAATATAGCCAAACTTTGGAGCCTGGGCGCCATGTCGCTGTCCGAGGTCACTATAGACCAGTGGTTCTCAAACTTTTTTTGTCATCCCCCACTTTGGACAAGGGGGAGTTTTCAAGCCCCACCTGCCCCCATCGCCCCAACAGAGCGCTAATGCCAAGCTTTAACATTTTCAAATTTATTGAACATCAAGTTGTATACATTCAAACTCAATAACATAAAATAACATCAAGTTCAATAATAAATAAAATAACTGTGCAGTTGTGGTATAACTTGCATCAAGTTCAATAATAAATAAGATAACTTCTATCAAGTTCAATAATAAATAAAACAAAAGTGTTATAACTTGCATCAAGTTCAATAATAAATCAAAACAAGTGTTATAACTTGCATCAAGTTCAATAATAAATCAAAAAAAGTGTTATAACTTGCATCATGTTCAATAATAAATCAAAAAAAGTGTTATAACTTGCATCAAGTTCAATAATAAATCAAATAACTTGCATCAAGTTCAATAATAAATCAAAAAAAGTGTTATAACTTGCATCACGTTCAATAATAAATCAAAAAAAGTGTTATAACTTGCATCAAGTTCAATAATAAATCAAATAACTTGCATCAAGTTCAATAATAAATCAAAAAAAGTGTTATAACTTGCATCAAGTTCAATAATAAATCAAACAAAAGTGTTATAACTTGCATCAAGTTCAATAATAAATCAAACAAGTGTTATAACTTGCATCAAGTTCAATAATAAATCAAAAAAAGTGTTATAACTTGCATCAAGTTCAATAATAAATCAAACAAAAGTGTTATAACTTGCATCAAGTTCAATAATAAATCAAACAAGTGTTATAACTTGCATCAAGTTCAATAATAAATCAAATAACTTGCATCAAGTTCAATAATAAATAAAATAAAAGTGCCACTTTGCAATCTTTGCAAAAAAAAGAGGAGGAGCTATGCATTTGGCAAGACAGGGCAAGTGACAGCACTTTTCCCCGGGAGAGCCACCTTGCTTCACTGTGAAACAGCACGGCTGTATGATCAGCTCCCATTTCCTCACACAGTGCAGAGAACAGTCGCACTTTCAGTGGTCGTGTTTTGATCAAATTTACCGCGCTCACAACATCTGTTAAAACCTCATTGAGTTCGGGGCTGAGCTGTTTCCCGGTGAATGACACAGTGTGTGCCCGTCAGATTTTTGTTTCTCTGCAGGCGCTGGCTCTGGCTCGACGACCTTTGAGGTGCGAGTCACAAATGTATATATTTGTGTAATTGTGGTCCACACATTAGCCTGCTACCCATCCGCGCGAAAGTTTGTTCCGCTTAGCCCCGCCCCCATTAGTTACTGTTGCTATGTCTGTCAAACTTTCGCTCCTACCGAGAAATTTAAAGCCTACAGTAAAAATAAGTACCGGTAATTTCCATTTATTTATATAGCGGATTTCACAGACAGAATCACAAAGTGATTTACAGTGTGTATAGAAAATGAAAGCATAGTAAAAAAAAATAATCTAAGAATATAATAATCAATCAATCAATCAATCTTTATTTATATAGCCCTAAATCACAAGTGTCTCAAAGGGCTGCACAAGCCACAACGACATCCTCGGTACAAAGCCCACATACGGGCAAGGAAAAACTCACCCCAGTGGGACGTCGATGTGAATGACTATGAGAAACCTTGGAGAGGACCGCATATGTGGGTAACCCTCCCCCTCTAGGGGAGACCGAAAGCAATGGATGTCGAGTGGGTCTGACATAATATTGTGAGAGTCCAGTCCATAGTGGATCCAACATAATAGTAAGAGTCCAGTCCATAGTGGGGCCAGCAGGACACCATCCCGAGCGGAGACGGGTCAGCAGCGCAGAGATGTTCCCAGCCGATGCACAGGCGAGCGGTCCACCCCGGGTCCCGACTCTGGACAGCCAGCACTTCATCCATGGCCACCGGACCTGTGCCCCCCCCCTCAAGGAAAAGGGGAGCAGAGGAGAAAAGAAAAGAAACGGCAGATCAACTGGTCTAACAGGGGGGCTATTTAAAGGCTAGAGTATACAAATGAGTTTTAAGATGGGACTTAAATGCTTCTACTGAGGTAGCATCTCTAATTGTTACCGGGAGGGCATTCCATAGTACTGGAGCCCCAATAGAAAACGCTCTATAGCCCGCAGACTTTTTTTGGGCTCTGGGAATCACTAATAAGCCGGAGTTCTTTGAACGCAGATTTCTTGCCGGGACATATGGTACAATGCAATCGACAATAATAAAAACATTTTTTTAAAGTGAAATTTCCTCCCGTTCCTCGCGCCCCACCTGTCATGTCTCTATTCCCCACCAGTGGGGCGCGCCCCACACTTTGAGAAACGCTGCTATAGACCATGCATAATGATGTCATTCCCACCCACAGGAATCGTTAAAAAAAACTAAAAAAAACTTACATACACTTTCAATTCCCATCCCTAACCACTCTATCGGAACAATACATGTTGATGACATGTGACACGCTGCGACAAACGCGTCAATGAAAGCTAGCCAGTCTCAAGTCTGTCCATTCACAGTGTGGAGCCGCTTCTAAGTTACCAATACCAGCCTACATGGCTGCAAACAAACTACTTTTATTTCAATAGAGGATTGGAAGAAAAACTAAACATGCAACACACCGAGCAAAAGAGCAGGAGGCAAGAAACCATGCTAATCGCTAAGTCAGCTTGAATGTAAAGTAGCTGGATAACAGAACCGGTGCTTAGTACACATTAACAGAGGCGGGGCTGCAATAATATCCATGTATTGAAGGGCTAAAATGAACCTACATTATGGGATTTTTGGAATTATTTATCCTACAGAGGATGAAAATATCATACAATACGATGAGTATTGTATGATCATATGTCAGCTGCCAAGGGAGACGCAACTTGTAACAAGGGCTGGGCGATATATGGAATATACTGGATATATCGCGGGTTTGTCTCTGTGCGATATAGAAAATGACTATATGGTGATATTGGAGTATACGTTCTCACGCAGTTGCTTTTAGCTGCGGGCATTACACTACAGGCTCTTCTCACTCTTTCTTGTCTCTCCTTTTCACAGAGACGTAAAACAAGCGCACCTTCTTACATACGTCAATTACTGTCGCGCGTGCAACATCATACGCCCTCGCCCAGCAGAGAGGTAGCGACATGGCTAAGGTTAGCTGTGGTGCGAGTGGTAATACGAGAGAGAGAAGGTGCCAATCTGGTAACAAATGAAGGAGGAAGAATTAATTCCCAAGAAAAACAGCAGGGGGTACATTGTCTGGCGCTGGTCTGGCTTCAAGAGGGAAGATGTTGAACAGACAACCGTAATATGTCAAGTATGCGGCAAACACGTTGCTACAAAAAGTAGCAGCTCTACTAATTTGTCACCGCTAGAGAATAAAGAGTGCTTGAAACTCCGCATGTCAACATCTCGGCCGGTGCCACATTCACAAAACGCCCAAGCAACCATTTCCACATCAACACCGTATGAAACAAATAGTCAACAACAGAAGGAGATAACGTCCGCAGGAACCTACCACATAGTGAAGGACATACACTATTTGATTTCCTACAATGCAGCTCATTTTTGACACTTATTGAAATATCTTGTGTGACATCATGCACAAAAGTGCACTTTATTTGTTTTAAACTATTGTAGTAGCGTTCTGTACAAAAAGTGCACTTTAATTTAGTGTTGTTTTAATATGTCATCTTAGTGACATCATGCACAAAAGTGCACTTTATTTGTTTTAAACTATTGTAGTGGCATTCTGTACAAAAAGTGCACTTTAATTGAGTGTTGTTTTGATATGTCATCTTAGTGACATGCACAAAAGTGCACTTTATTTGTTTTAAACTATTGTAGTGGCGTTCTGTACAAAAAGTGCACTTTAATTTAGTGTTGTTTTAATATGTCATCTTAGTTACATCATGCACAAAAGTGCACTTTATTTGTTTTAAACTATTGTACCGGTAGTGGCGTTCTGTACAAAAAGTGCACTTTAATTGAGTGTTTTGATATGTCATCTTAGTGACATCATGCACAAAAGTGCACTAATAGCTTGTTTTAAAATGTCTCTGACAATCTTGCACTTTCTGTTTGGAAATGACTTGAATGTTTGTGCCACTGCTTAATAACTCTTTAATAAATACACTTTTACTTGTGATTTCCCTCTCTGCATGAAAGTTTAAAAGTAGCATATATTAATGCAGTATGAAGAATAATGTTTTAATGTAGACACATAGAATCATCATACTGCTGTCATTATATGCATCAAGTGTTCATTCAAGGCTAAGGCTAAATATCCACATATATATGATGTATGGTGACATGGACTAAACATATCCACATATATATGGTGTATGGTGACATGGACTAAACATATCCACATATATATGGTGTATGGTGACATGGACTAAACATATCCACATATATATGGTGTATGGTGACATGGACTAAACATATCCACATATATATGGTGTATGGTGACATGGACTAAACATATCCACATATATATGGTGTATGGTGACATGGACTAAACATATCCACATATATATGGTGTATGGTGACATGGACTAAACATATCCACATATATATGGTGTATCATGACATGGACTAAACATATCCACATATATATGGTGTATGGTGACATGGACTAAACATATCCACATATATATGGTGTATGGTGACATGGACTAAACATATCCACATATATATGGTGTATGGTGACATAGACTAAACATATCCACATATATATGGTGTATCATGACATGGACTAAGCATATCCACATATATATGGTGTATGGTGACATGGACTAAACATATCCACATATATATGGTGTATCATGACATGGACTAAACATATCCACATATATATGGTGTATGGTGACATGGACTAAACATATCCACATATATATGGTGTATCATGACATGGACTAAGCATATCCACATATATATGGTGTATGGTGACATGGACTAAACATATCCACATATATATGGTGTATGGTGACATGGACTAAACATATCCACATATATATGGTGTATGGTGACATGGACTAAACATATCCACATATATATGGTGTATGGTGACATGGACTAAACATATCCACATATATATGGTGTATGGTGACATGGACTAAACATATCCACATATATATGGTGTATGGTGACATGGACTAAACATATCCACATATATATGGTGTATCATGACATGGACTAAACATATCCACATATATATGGTGTATGGTGACATGGACTAAACATATCCACATATATATGGTGTATGGTGACATAGACTAAACATATCCACATATATATGGTGTATCATGACATGGACTAAGCATATCCACATATATATGGTGTATGGTGACATGGACTAAACATATCCACATATATATGGTGTATCATGACATGGACTAAACATATCCACATATATATGGTGTATGGTGACATGGACTAAACATATCCACATATATATGGTGTATCATGACATGGACTAAGCATATCCACATATATATGGTGTATGGTGACATGGACTAAACATATCCACATATATATGGTGTATGGTGACATGGACTAAACATATCCACATATATATGGTGTATGGTGACATGGACTAAACATATCCACATATATATGGTGTATGGTGACATGGACTAAACATATCCACATATATATGGTGTATGGTGACATGGACTAAACATATCCACATATATATGGTGTATGGTGACATGGACTAAACATATCCACATATATATGGTGTATGATGACATGGACTAAACATATCCACATATATATGGTGTATGGTGACATGGACTAAACATATCCACATATATATGGTGTATGGTGACATGGACTAAACATATCCACATATATATGGTGTATGGTGACATGGACTAAACATATCCACATATATATGGTGTATGGTGACATGGACTAAACATATCCACATATTAATAAAAGGCCGTATCGCCCAGCCCTACATATAACCTCTTTTAAAAGTGTTCTTTAATAATTTACACGTCAAAGAATATATACTGTGATATTTATTGATATCACAATTGGCTGCAATATACAGTATATAGTGATATGGGTTTTAGAATTTACCGCCCAATCCTAATTCCTCTAGTCACTTATCAATCACAACCGCCACCTTGCATAATATGAATGAACAGCAAGACTCCAAATAATCCCTACAATCAAAGATCAAAGTTCACGAGCACATATACAAAAGGTACTGCACCGTATACAGTAAATGCTCCCAAATCAACCGTTATTAATACTTTCAGCCAAGCTACTCTGAAATAAAGTCAGAAAAGTAGCGTCAATAGTGTTGTATCATGAAGCAATGGCACACACACACACACACACACACACACACACACACACACACACACACACACACACACACACACACACACACACACACACACACACACACACACACACACACACACACACACACACACACACATCCATGCTGAAGGCTGAATGAGTGCACTTTTAGGGAGTCAAGTATTCACACTACTGTTATGCTACAATGAAAAATACTCTTGTCTGCTTAGCATTTCTTAACATATATTCACTAACTCATAAAAAAATGCATTAGACAAGGCAAAACAACAAGGAAAGAAAAGTCATGGTATGGCAATGTTGTCACGCCACTACCTTAAACATCTATTAAAACAAATATGACGTACCCAGGCGTCTTGGCTCGCAACAATATACAGTTATGTAATTGTTTTAGTCATATTGTATCTCTTAATTCAGTTTTTGTCAACCTTTTTTGAGCCAAGGCACATTTTTCGCGTTGAAAAAATCCGGAGGCAAAAAACCAGCAGAAATCATAAAAAACGAAACTCAGTTGACAGTAAAAAGTCTTATCCAATTGTTAGATATGACTTTAAAGCATAACCAAGCATGCATCACTATAGCTCTTGTCTCAAAGTAGGTGTACTGTCACCACCTGTCACATCACACCCTGACTTATTTGGACTTTTTTGCTGTTTTCCTGTGTGTAGTGTTTTACTTCTTGTCTTGCGCTCCTATTTTGGTGGCTTTTTCTCTTTTTTCTGTATTTTCCTTTAGCAGTTTCATGTCTTCCTTTGAGCGATATTTCCCGCATCTACTTTGTTTTAGCAATCAAGAATATTTCAGTTGTTTTTAGCCTTCTTTGTGTGGACATTGTTGATTGTCATGTCATGTTCGGACGTACTTTGTGGACGCCGTCTCTGCTCCGCAGTAAGTCTTTGCTGTTGTCCAGCATTCTGTTTTTGTTTACTTTGTATCCAGTTCAGTTTTAGTTTCGTTTTGCATAGCCTTCCCTAAGCTTCAATGCCTTTTCTTAGGGACACTCACCTTTTTATTTATTTTTGGTTTAAGCATTAGACACCTTTTTACCTTCACATTGCCTCCCGCTGTTTCCGACATCGACAAAGCAATTAGCTACCTGCTGCCACCTACTGATATGGAAGAGTACTACACGGTTACTCTGCCCAGCTCTAGACAGCACCGACACATCATTTGCAGATTATGATTACTGGTTTGCAAAAAATATTTTTAACCCAAATAGGTAAAATTACTTAATCTCCCACGGCACACTAGACTGTATCTCACGGCACACTGGTGTGCCGCGGCACAGTGGTTGAAAAACATTGTCTTGATTAACTTATTTCTTTTTAACACTTAAATTCTGAGTCAATTGGACATATGGTGGATTAAACCATACAACATGTTCACGGTTTACCCCCTAAATGGCACACGTTGGACACCCTTGGGCTACATATTGACCTGGCAAAGGCAAAATGTTACCAAAACGACAGAAGAGGGTCTCCAGGCTCTGTATTCACAAGGGCTGTGCTGCACGCTTCCACGTCTCAGCTTCTTACGGCAGTGGTCACGCACACTGCATACTCCCAAGATGATCCTTCATGGTGTCTTCTTATTCTCTGGAAGAACAGGTGTGTGAGAGGTGTGTTAAGAAGCTGATTTATGATGCATAAACCCACCTATTGATTGATTGATTTCACAGTACAGTACATATTCCGTACAATTGACCACTAAATGGTAACACCCGAATAAGTTGTTCAACTTGTTTAAGTCGGGGTCAAAGTAATCAATTCATGGTACAAATATATACTATCATCATAATACAGTCATCACACAAGTCAATCATCAGAGTATATACATTGAATTATTTACAATCCGGGGGGCAGGATGTGGAGGGGGTTAGGTTGGGTTGCTATCAGCATATTTCAGTCATCGACAATGATATCATCAGAGAAATGGACATTGAAACAGTGTAGGTCTGACTTGGTAGGATATGTACAGCGAGCGGTGACCATAGTGAGCTCAGAAAGTATAAGAACAAGTATATACATTTGATTATTTACAATCCGGGGAGGTGGGATGTGTTAGTCTAGGGTTGTAGTTGGCTGGAGGTGTTGTTTTAGTGCAGTTTTGAAGGAGGATAGAGATGCTCTTTCTTTTATACCTGTTGGGAGTGCATTCCATATTGATGTGCCATAGAAAGAGAATGAGTTAAGACCTTTGTTAGATCGGAATCTGGGTTTAACGCATACTTGCTAACCCTCCCGGATTTTCCGGGAGACTCCCGAAATTCAGCGCCTCTCCCGAAAACCTCCCAGGACAAATTTTCTCCCGAAAATCTCCCGAAATTCATGCGGACTCAGGTCCGCATGGACCTGAGTCCGCTAACCCACAATATAAACAGCGTACCTGCCCAATCACGTTATAACTGTAGAAGGATGGAGGGCGAGTTCTTGGTTTCTTATGTGGGTTTATTGTTAGGCAGTTTCATTAACGTCCTCCCAGCGCGGTAACAACACACAACAACAGCAGTCACGTTTTTTTCTACCGTAAAGCAGTTTGTCTGCCGTAAACAGCAATGTTCTGACACTCTTAAACAGGACAATACTGCCATCTAGTGCATTTGATGAAAGCACTTTTGTGCATGCCACACAGCAATGCATCATCAGAGAGGGTGTTCAGCATGGTTCGAAAAATAGTGACAGAGAATAGAACAAGGATGGACAATTCAACCCTTAACTCAACAATGAGTAGGTGAGTGTTATGTGTGTGTATATGTGTAAATAAATGAACACTGAAATTCAAGTATTTATTATATATAAGAAATACTTGACTTTCAGTGAATTCTAGCTATAAATATATATTTTATATATATATATATATATATATATATATATTCTAGCTATAAATATATATTTTATATATATATATATATATATAAATATATATTTATAGCTAGAATTCACTGAAAGTCAAGTATTTCTTATACATATTTATATATATATATATATATATATATATGAAATATTTGACTTAGTATTTCGTCAAGTACTTCCTATATATATATATATATACATATATATATATATAATAAAATAAATATATATTTATAGCTAGAATTCACTGAAAGTCAAGTATTTCTTATATATATATATATATATATATATATATATATATATATATATATATATATATATATACATACATATACAGTATATGAAATACTTGACTTGGTGAATTCTAGCTGTAAATATACTCCTCCACTCTTAACCATGCCCCCCCCCCCCCCCCCTCCCCCCTCCCGAAATCGGAGGTCTCAAGGTTGGCAAGTATGGTTTAACGTGGTTAGTAGAGCTCCCCCTGGTGTTGTGGTTATGGCGGTCATTTAAGTTAAGGAAGTAGTTTGACATGTACTTCGGTATCAGGGAGGTGTAGCGGATTTTACAGACTTTTTTACTCTGTCCTCCACCCTGAGCCAGCCCACTTTTGAGAAGTGGGTAGGAGTGAGGTGTGATCTGGGGTGGAGGTCTAAAAGTAACCTGACTAGCTTGTTCTGGGATGTTTGGGGTCTAGATTTGAGGGTTTTGGAGGTGCTAGGGTACCAGGAGGTGCAAGCGTAATGGAAAAAGGGTTGAACGAGAGTTCCCGCTAGAATCTTCATGGTGCTTTTGTTGACCAGAGAGGAGATTCTGTAGAGAAATCTTGTTCGTTGGTTGACCTTTTTGATTACCTTGGTAGCCATTTTATCACAGGAAAGATTAGCCTCTAGAATGGAACCTAAGTAAGTGACTTCATCTTTCCTGGTGATAACAATGTCACCCACTTTTATAGTGAAGTCATTGACTTTCTTAAGGTTGATGTGGGACCCAAATAGGATGGATTTAGTTTTACCCAAGTGTATGGATAGCTGTATGGATACCCAACAGTCAGAGGTCGACATTTACTCTGTTACATTTATTTAAGTACCCTATTTTTCGGACTACAGGGCGCATCAGTATATAAGCCGCAGTAAATCGGCTGATAAAACAAAATAAGTCGTCATCATCATGGACCAACTAGATGCGGAAGCTAACGCTCCAATCATCTAAACAGACTAAATGTTTTTATTTTTTTATTTAGCCTTTATTTAACCAGGTTAAATCCCATTGAGATCAAAGATCTCTTTTCCAAGGGAGACCTGGCCAAGAGCGCAGCAGCAAGGTTACATTAAAAACAGTAAACAACACATAAAACATCACATTTACAACATTAAAACTTGCTCACATGACACATGTGCATACAGACAAGGTAGACTGTAATCCTTTCACAGAAGCTTTAAACTCATTTAATGTAACAAGGGTTTGAAGTTGAAGATTGGATTGTAGGTTATCCCAAGCCTTCGCTGCTGAAAACCTAAATGCTTTCTTGCCCAGTTCAGTTCTTACTTTGGGGACGACAAATTGCAGAACATTCATTGAACGAAGATTGTGAATAAGTCAATAACTCCGCGGTGATGTTTTGGCCTACTTACTGAGAACTTTGTGACACTGCAACAATACAGACTGAATGCCATTGTAAGTTAATAATACTAACACAAACACTTGTAAACAATGTAGCATATTAGCTAGTTCTAACCACGTTACATGACCATAGCACTGCACACCAAGAATAGACAATAAATAAAAATAAATAAAGAATAGTGAACAACAGGCTGAATAAGTGTACGTTATATGAGGCATAAATAACCAACTGGTATGTTAACGTAACATATTATGGTAAGAGTCATTCAAATAACCATAACATATAGAACATGCTATACGTTTACCAAACAATCTGTCACTCCTAATCGCTAAATCCCATGAAATCTTATACGTCTAGTCCAGGGGTCGGCAACCCGCGGCTCCGGAGCCGCATGCGGCTCTTTGATCACTCTGATGCGGCTCAGCAGCTTACTTGCTGTACCCCCCAATGTACCCGAGAAATTTCCGGATTTCATTGCCTCTAGCAGAAAACTTTCGGGATTATTATTCACAGATTTTCACCCTTACAGCTATAACAAGGGCGTGCCATGATTGTATAACATTTGGCGCCCTCTACATTCTGTATTAACAGCGTACCAGCCCAACACTTGTTATACGCTATACATTTTCTGCTTGCACACGTATGTGACAGCAAGGCATACTTGCTCAACAGCCACACAGGTTACACTGACGGTGACCATATAACACAACTTTAACACTCTTACTAATAATGCGCCACACTTTGAACCCACACCAAACAAGAATGACAAACACATTTCGGGAGAACATCTGCACCTTAACACAACATAAACACAACAGAACAAACACCCAGAATCCCATGCAGCCCTGACTCTTCCGGGCTACATTATACACCCCTGCTACCACCAAACCCCGCCCCCACCCCAACCCTGCTCCCTCACACATCACCCCCCCCCCCCCCTCCCCCCTCTCTGTGCGTCGGTTGAGGTGGGCGGGGTTTGGTAGCGGTGGGGTATAATGTATCCCGGAAGAGTTAGGGCTGCATGGGATTCTGGGTATTTGTCCTGTTGTGTTTATGTTGTGTTACGGTGCAGATGTTCTCCCGAAATGTGTTTGCCATTCTTGTTTGGTGTGGGTTCACAGTGTGGCGCATTATTAGTAAGAGTGTTAAAGTTTTTTTTATACCGCCACCGTCAGTGTAACCTGTGTGGTTGTTGAGGAAGTATGCCTTGCTGTCACCCATGTGAGCAAGCGGAAGCCCCATACAACATGTGGCTGATCAGGCACGCTGGTTGTAGTGGGCACTATATGCCGTACTATCACGGCACGCATGACGCTGACAAGCGCTATTAATGTAAAACCTGCGTGCCGCACCAGCTTAAAAATTCTATACAAAAGGTGTGGGCAGCGTGTCTGAGACCCCTGGTTAATACATAGCATAAAGCAAAAAAAAAAACTTTGTATGCAGTGTTATTTCATTTAAGATTTCAAAAATTTTTGCGGCTCCCATTGTTTTCTATAATTTGTGAAACTGGTCAAAATGGCTCTTTGACTGGTAAAGGTTGCCGACCCCTGGTTTAGTCTCTTACGTGAATGAGATAAATAATATTGTAACGTGTTAATAATTTCACACATAAGTCGCTCCTGAGTATAAGTCGCACCCCCGGCCAAACTATGAAAAAAACTGCGTCTTATAGTCCGAAAAATACGGTAGTCTAATTTGAATTAAACAAGCATGCTTTTCCACCTCCAGCAGTGAAGCATCCACATTCTCATCTGCAGCTGCTTCCACGACAAAAAGTTTTATGCTATAAAAAAAATTTAAAAAATGGGCCAAGTTGAGCGCAACCCGTTTTTCCAAAGCAAAAAGTTGGACATGTTAGCAAGTTGCGCCTTAGCTTGCCAATGAATGGAAAGGGTCGGGGCAGCCAGCATGTGTTCCGAAGCGCCCGAGTCTCGCAAAATCAATTTGACTGATTGGTCACAGCGAAGATCAATTTGTCACATCGAACACTGAGACTCTTTTCTTCACTTTAATTGAGATTTGTAGCGCTAACAGCTGTGGCGAGAAATGGGCCTGGGAGACAACGATCAGGTGGAATGTGCACGATCATCAAATTGACTTTTTTTTTTGTTTTTTGTTTAGTTTTTTTCGCCTCCTCGCTACTGGTATGTTGTTGACAAGCGGAAGTGAACAAGAAACCCAGTCATGGGGACTCAGCGTGATATACTATTAGTCCCAATGCTGAGCTTGTTGTGCATGGACAATAGGTACAACGGATGAAATCTCTATTCAGCATTGTGTGTACGCTCATGCTGGCTGTCACTGCACAGCAAGCAACACCAGACACGGCTTTACCACTCGCCGTCTCACCTTACACCAGTGTTTTTCAACCTTTTTTGAGCCAAGGCACATTTTTTGCGTTGAAAAAATGCGCAGGCACACCACCAGCAGAAATCATAAAAAAACGAAACTCAGTTGACATTAAAAAGTCACAATTGTTGGATATGACTTTAAAGCATAACCAAGCATGCATCATTATAGCTCTTGTCTCAAAGTAGGTGTACTATCACCACCTGTCACATCACACCCTGACTTATTTGGACTTTTTTGCTGTTTTCCTGGTGGAGTGTTTTAGTTATTGTCTTGCGCTCCTATTTTGGTGTTGTCTTCCTGTTTTGTTGGTATTTTCCTGTTGCAGTTTCATGTCTTCATTGAGCGCTATTCTCCACATCTGCTTTGTTTTCGCAATCAAGACTATTTCAGTTGTTTTTATTAGAGATGTCCGATAATATCGTGTGCGTTAATGCGTTAAAATGTAATATCGGAAATTATCGGTATCGTTTTTTTTTATTATCGGTATCGTTTTTTTTTAAAATTAAATCAACGTAAACACAAGATACACTTACAATTAGTGCACCAACCCAAAAAACCTCCCTCCCCCATTCACACTCATTCACACAAAAGGGTTGTTTCTTTCTGTTATTAATATTCTGGTTCCTACATTATATATCAATATATATCAATACAGTCTGCAAGGGATACAGTCCGTAAGCACAAATGATTGTGCGTGCTGCTGGTCTACTAATAGTACTAATCTTTAACAGTTAATTTTACTCATTTTTCATTCATTACTAGTTTCAATGTAACTGTTTTTATATTGTTTTACTTTCTTTTTTATTCAAGAAAATGTTTTTAATTTATTTATATTATTATTATTTTTTTTTTTTTAAGTACCTTATCGTCACCATACCTGGTTGTCCTAAATAGGCATAATAATGTGTTAATTCTACGACTGTATATATCGGTTGATATCGGTTTCGCTAATTAAAGAGTTTGACAATATCGGAATATCGGATATCGGCAAAAAGCCATTATCTGACATCCCTAGTTTTTATCCTTCTTTGTGGGGACATTGTTGATTGTCATGTCATGGTGGACATACTTTGTGGACGCCGTCTAAGCTCCATAGTAAGTCTTTGCTGTCGTCCAGCATTCTGTTTTTGTTTACTTTGGAGCCAGTTCAGTTTTAGTTTCGTTCTGCATAGCCAATGCCTTTTCTTAGGGGCATTAGATACCTTTTTACCCGCACCCTGCCTCCCGCTGTTTCCGACATCTACAAAGCAATTAGCTACCTGCTGCCACCTACTGATATGGAAGAGTATTACACGGATACTCTGCCGAGCTCTGGACAGCACAGACACTCAACAACAACACATCATTTGCAGACTATAATTACTGCTTTGCAAAAAATATTTTTAACCCAAATAGGTAAAATTACATAATCTCCCACGGCATACCAGACTGTATCTCACATAGTGTGCCACGGCACAGTCTTTGTCAAGCAACCGTTCGTTCATTCTAAACTGCAAGTTTTGTATATAGATTCGGCACACACACAAAAAAAAATCAGTATTTCATGACTCCGGATCAGTGTTGATAAATGCACTCATCAAACACAATATTAGGAACATATGATCCAAGAGCTGTATTAAAAATGTTAGTAAAGCAAAATTACTAAAATATTTTCTTGGCAATAAATTTGGCAATTTTTTTTTTTACAAAATTGCAAACTACATTCCAGTGTTAAATTTAACAGCAGTTTTTCATTTAGTTGTAGTCATTGTCTTTTGACAAAAATGTATTTCACTTTTAGTCATCTGAACTGATTTACTTTTGAACTAAATTCCTCAACATCTTAGTCGACTAAATTACTAAAACATTTTCCTGGCATTGACCTTTGACATTGTAGTTTTTTTTTTTTTTTTACAAAATTGCAAACTACATTGCGGTGTTAAATTTAACAGCAGTTTTAAAGAATTTAAAGTAAAATGTTAAAGGATAACGTATATTTATTACGATTATTAAGGTTAATTAAGATTGTACGAGTAGCTCGCTTATACTAAATTGGTGGTAGAGCAAGCGGTCGTGCTCCGGCTCTACTGTCTTAAAGGGGAACTGCACTTTTTTGAGAATTTTGCGTATCGTTCACAATTACTATGAAAGACATGATGACGGATGGATTTTTTTATTTTTTTTATGCATTCTAAATAAATAAATTGAATCAAAAGTCAGCTTACAATGGAACCTATGGGAGCCGTTCAACGTTGCCCATAGAGCCTTTAAAAAAATCCAAACACCTCAATTAGGGTTTTATATACATGATGCAAGTATATATGTAATGTAGTTACAGGCACCTGCGATGAGGTGGCGACTTGTCCAGGGTGTACCCCGCCTTCCGCCCGATTGTAGCTGAGATAGGCTCCAGCGCCCCCCGCGACCCCAAAGGGAATAAGCGGTAGAAAATGGATAGTTACAGGCACATTTATAATAACATTTAAAATGTATGTATTTTGATCATTTTAAGCATACACGGCGCATCCCAATGTTCACTTTTTTTCCCCTCACCACTGATTTCTGCTCACTGCAGACTTTGAGAGCCAACAAAAATAATAAAACATCACTTACAGTACAAGGTCTGCTGTCATCAAGATGCCGACTGCAAAGATGTTCATATATTCCCATTTAGATGAAAAATGTCTCATAATCCTCATGAGGAAAAACGGGGAGGAAGAAGCACTTTTTGTGTCTTTCTCGCCAGTTCCAGTTCCCAAATGGCTGTAAAAGTGTACCATCTTGTCAGATTACCTACTCAGACGTCTCATGTCCAGGTGAGAGGCATGAATAAATTTACAGGGAGCGGGGAAACCAGGAAGCAGCTGATCAGTCGATGATGTAAACATAGAGACACACGGAAGTGATTACGGCGCCGCTATAAATACTTTGCAAATATCACTAATACTTGGTTAATGTTCCAGTCACTAAATGGAGTATTGTTGGCACTTTTTGAATGGTTATTTATTGGATTCTATGGGCGTAATATGGGAGCTACCTTTGGCTGCGCTGTAAGCAGACTTTTTATTTACATTTATTTAATATTTAGAATGCATTTAAAAAAATCCTTCCGTTGTCATGTCTTCCAAAAAAAGTGCAGTTCCCCTTTAAATAGTAACAGTAATTCAGTACAGAATGAGTCATTTCGGCCTACTAACTGTTGCACAGATGTTCTTAGTCTGAACACAGCGCTTTATTTTAGACTGGATATCATGTCTGTCAACATTTTGTCTCCTTTTCATTCACTCACTTAAGTGTCAATTAATTCATCATTGTTTTAGTCAAAGTACATTTGTCTTATTTTGGTTAGGGGAAAATAGGTTGAGACAAAAACTTTGTCAACAAAATTATACTGTTAAAATAAAAATAATGAACATATTGCTCAATTGATACATTTTTTGAAATGCTCTTTTATGTTTTGCCTTTAAGTGCTGGGTATTGGCAAGGACTTCACCATACAATACTTATCCCCATAGTTGTCTCATAATGTAACACAGTATTGTAATTATATTAGGAGGTGTATTTTAAAGATGTAACGATTAGCTGTATAATGATAAAGCGTGGTAAAATGCTAACATGAATACAAGACACTAACGTTTAATAAAAAATGACACTTGGTTAAAATATTTCAGTGTGCATAGAAGTACTTTTTGAGCACATCCAACAATGCGGTGACAATTTGGGTTGCGATAACTGATAACATTTATCATATCGTGACATTCCTAATTGGCCTAATCTACGCAGTTTTCTGATCAATTTCAAAAGTAGCTTAACTCAACTCAATTGGACAAACTGAGTCAAAAAACAATCTTTCAAATGACCCTGCAATTTTACAGAAAGGGGATCAAGTTCCTTGCTAAATGCCCTTTACAGTTGTCCCTCGTTAATCGCAGCTGACCGTGGTAATATTAATAAATCAAACATTTTTATTGTTAGAACATAAAAACAACCTGTTTATGACCTTTTAAACATGTTTTTAACTTAATTATAACCCATTAAACATAAAATAACAGCCATATAGTCATGTTTACACCCAATATAGTAGCCTTGAGTGTGTTCCACTGTACATTACAGTACTCACTGGAGAATCCTCCAAGAGTCACCCGGTCACTACAACACAACCACAACGTAAAAATACTTCATCACATTCTGGGTTATTCTTTTAAGTCAGAACTGGACTTCCATGTGTTGAAACCACGTTGTTAGTCTCATATTGTCCCTCCACATCGCCCAAGTCAAAGGTCTCACCTAGGGCTGCGAATCTTTGGGTGTCCCACGATTCGATTCAATAACGATTCGATTCCAAATCGTTTTGTTTTTTTTCCCGATTCAACACGATTCTCGATTCAAAAAACGATATTTTCCCGATTCAAAAGGATTGTCTATTCATTCAATACATAGGATTTCAGCAGGATCTACCCCAGTCTGCTGACATGCAAGCAAAGTAGTAGATTTTTGTAAAAAGCTTTTATAATTGTAAAGGACAATGTTTTATCAACTGATTGAAATAATGTACATTTGTTTTAACTATTAAATGAACCAAAAATATGACTTATTTTATCTTTGTGAAAATATTGGACACAGTGTGTTGTCAAGCTTATGAGATGCGATGCAAGTGTAAGCCACTGTGACACTATTGTTCTTTATTTTTATTTTTATAAATGTCTAATGATAATGTCAATGAGGGATTTTTAATCACTGCTATGTTGAAATTGTAACTAATATTGATACTGTTGTTGATAATATTCATTTTTGTTTCACTACTTTTGGTTTGTTCTGTGTCGTGTTTGTGTCTCCTCTCAATTGCTCTGTTTATTGCAGTTCTGAGTGTTGCTGGGTCGGCTTTGCTTTTGGATTGCATTGTTATGGTATTGCTGTGTATTGTTTTGTTGAATTGATTAATTAAAAAAAAATAATAAAATAAAATAAATAAATAAATAAAAAAATAAAAAAAATAGATATTTTAAAAATGAGAATCGATTCTGAATCACACAACGTGAGAATCGCGATTCGAATTCGAATCGATTTTTTCCCACACCCCTAGTCTTACCAATGTCACACTAAAAACTGCTGGGTCAGCCCAGCATTTGTTGATTTAAGCAAGTTGTTTGTTTGTTAATCAAGAGTTACTTTAACCATGTGTTTCTCTAATAGTGGGTTGGGGCCCCCAGGGGAGATTTTCCTTATTTTTGTCTGCACCATGGTATTCATGCTAGAACGGTACACAAGTCTGCAGCTAGGTGGCAGCAATGCTCAATCTAATCCACGGGGGCTCTGTTCTACCGAGTAGAAGTAGTAAGTACGGAGCTAACGGAGGCAGAAAGATGAAGGATAGAGTAGGGATGTCCCGATCAACGTTTTTAGTCTCTGATACGATTTTGTTGGACTCAGATCCGATCTGATTTGGAGTCCTGATCTGATACTTCGACAATAGATTATAGAGGTGAACATGTTTCATAGTGAATAACATAACACATTTTTTTAAAAGCTTATTTAACTAAATGTACAATTTGTAAATCAGGTGATGTAATACATTTGTGGAATTTAATGCTCCATAAAAAATGTATCAAAATAAAGTGGCTGGTGCACAATAACTAAACAGAAACCAAAACTACTATTGGCTTCCATTTAAATCATTTGGGGTTTTCCCTCAAAGCTTTACTGTAACCAGAGTCTTACTCCCTCACTTTGTAAACAATAACACAAAATTCCCCAAAGATGTCATAATAAAGAACAAGAAAAAGAAAAATGTCACTTTAGTATCGTTTAAATACTAATAATATATTAGGTATTGATAAAACATCGACATTTGGATCGATCTTCCCTATTTTACATTACTACATTAACAGTTAGCTTCTTGTGTTGTCCTGCTGTGTGTGTGTGTGTGTGTGTGTGTGTGTGTGTGTGTGTGTGTGTGTGTGTGTGTGTAGCATGCTTAGCCATTTCTTTTCCTCCAGTTATCCAGTGGTTATAATATTTGGAAGAAACTTACTTTATTTGCCACCATGGTGGTGAGGATTTGTATCTTAGAAGCGGCTTCGCACTGCGGATAGACGACGCGTCATTGCAGCTTGTTCTCAAATTATAGCCGGTGTTGTGGCAAGACATGCACCCGCCTGGAAATCCTGCAACTCCTGCATGTGTGTGTAACAAGGAATATGGAAATGTGATTGTTAAGGGTGCTCGGAAAAAAAACGATTCACATCCAAACCGCAATGTTAATTTATTCAGATTCTAAATCGATTCATAATTTTTTTTAAAACAACCTTATAATAGTAATATTTTTAAATGTTTTTTAAATTATTATTACTGATACGGTTGCTTTCATTAACTTACAGTGTTGCATTTGTATGTCTTCTCAACTGCTTTGTAAATGTATGTAGTATAGTAGAGCTGGGATTGTGTTAGTGTTGTTGTGTTTTCTTTTATCAGATTTATTAACTATGTGATTTTTGTGAATACATATTTAAAAAGACGTCTTTTAGGCCAACACTGTGCATAAAATAGTACGTCAGCAGCCACGAGGCGCTTTTATAACAGCACCATGTTTTGAAAAAGTTTTATTATGATTTACATAAATAATATATTAAGAGAATCGTGTTGAATTCAGAATCATTAAGCACCCAAATAACCCTAGCTCTATTAATTGTGTCTTCTGAAGGAATCTTTCACGAGAGTCGTGTTGAATTGAGAATCGATTCGGAGTTGAATCGTCACGCAAAAAAAGTCGGAATCGAATAATGAAGTGCCCAAATATCCCTAGCTCTACTAATTGTGTCTTCTGAAGGAATCTTTCACAAATAATGAAGTGCCCAAATATCCCTACCTCTACCAACTGTGTCTTCTGAAGGAATCTTTCATGAGTCGTGTTGAATTGAGAATTGATTCTGAGTTGAAACGTCACCCAAAAAAATCGGAATCGAATCATGAAGCGCCTAAAGATCCCTACCTCTAGTAATTGTGTCTTCTGAAGGAATCTTTCACGAGAGTCGTGTTGAATTGAGAATCGATTCTGAGTTGAATAGTTACCCAAAAAATCGGAATCGAATCATAAAGCGCCCAAATATCCCTACCTCTGGTAATTGTGTCTTCTGAAGGAATCTTTCACGAGAGTCGTGTTGAATTGAAAATAGATTCAGAGTTGAATCGTCACCCAAAAACATCAGAATTGAATCATTAAGCGCCCAAAGATCCCTACCTCTGGTAATTGTGTCTTCTGAAGGAATCTTTCACGAGAGTCGTGTTGAATTGAGAATCGATGCGGAGTTGAATCGTCACCCAAAAAAATCGGAATCGAATCATAAAGCGCCCAAATATCCCTACCTCTGGTAATTGTGTCTTCTGAAGGAATCTTTCACGAGAGTCGTGTTGAATTGAAAATAGATTCAGAGTTGAATCGTCACCCAAAAACATCAGAATTGAATCATTAAGCGCCCAAAGATCCCTACCTCTGGTAATTGTGTCTCCTGAAGGAATCTTTCACGAGAGTCGTGATGAACTGAGAATCGATTCAGAGTTGAATCGTCACCCAAAAAAATCGGAATCGAATCATAAAGCGGCCAAATATCCCTACCTCTAGTAATTGTGTCTTCTGAAGGAATCTTTCACGAGAGTCGTGTTGAATTGAGAATCGATTCTGAGTTGAATCGTCACCCAAAAAAAGTCGGAATCAAATAATGAAGTGCCCAAATATCCCGACCTGTAGTAATTGTCTTCTGAAGGAATCTTTCATGAGTCGTGTTGAATCGAGAATTGATTCTGAGTTGAAACGTCACCCAAAAAATCGGAATCGAATCATAAAGCGCCCAAATATCCCTACCTCTGGTAATTGTGTCTTCTGAAGGAATCTTTCACGAGAGTCGTGTTGAATTGAGAATCGATTCTGAGTTGAATCGTCACCCAAAAAAAGTCGGAATCGAATAATGAAGTGCCCAAATATCCCTACCTCTACTAATTGTCTTCTGAAGGAATCTTTCATGAGTCGTGTTGAATCGAGAATTGATTCTGAGTTGAAACGTCACCCAAAAAACCGGAATCGAATCATGAAGCGCCTAAAGATCCCTACCTCTGGTAATTGTGTCTTCTGAAGGAATCTTTCACGAGAGTCGTGTTGAATTGAGAATCGATTCTGAGTTGAATAGTTACCCAAAAAATCGGAATCGAATCATAAAGCGCCCAAATATCCCTACCTGTAGTAATTGTGTCTTCTGAAGGAATCTTTCACGAGAGTCGTGTTGAATTGAGAATCGATTCTGAGTTGAATCGTCACCCAAAAAAAGTCGGAATCAAATAATGAAGTGCCCAAATATCCCGACCTGTAGTAATTGTCTTCTGAAGGAATCTTTCATGAGTCGTGTTGAATCGAGAATTGATTCTGAGTTGAAACGTCACCCAAAAAATCGGAATCGAATCATAAAGCGCCCAAATATCCCTACCTCTGGTAATTGTGTCTTCTGAAGGAATCTTTCACGAGAGTCGTGTTGAATTGAGAATCGATTCTGAGTTGAATCGTCACCCAAAAAAAGTCGGAATCAAATAATGAAGTGCCCAAATATCCCGACCTGTAGTAATTGTCTTCTGAAGGAATCTTTCATGAGTCGTGTTGAATCGAGAATTGATTCTGAGTTGAAACGTCACCCAAAAAATCGGAATCGAATCATAAAGCGCCCAAATATCCCTACCTCTAGTAATTGTGTCTTCTGAAGGAATCTTTCACGAGAGTCGTGTTGAATTGAGAATCGATTCTGAGTTGAATCGTCACCCAAAAAAAGTCGGAATCGAATAATGAAGTGCCCAAATATCCCTACCTCTACTAATTGTCTTCTGAAGGAATCTTTCATGAGTCGTGTTGAATCGAGAATTGATTCTGAGTTGAAACGTCACCCAAAAAACCGGAATCGAATCATGAAGCGCCTAAAGATCCCTACCTCTGGTAATTGTGTCTTCTGAAGGAATCTTTCACGAGAGTCGTGTTGAATTGAGAATCGATTCTGAGTTGAATAGTTACCCAAAAAATCGGAATCGAATCATAAAGCGCCCAAATATCCCTACCTCTGGTAATTGTGTCTTCTGAAGGAATCTTTCACGAGAGTCGTGATGAACTGAGAATCGATTCCGAGTTGAATAGTCACCCAAAAAAATCGGAATCGAATCATAAAGCGGCCAAATATCCCTACCTCTGATAATTGTGTCTTCTGAAGGAATCTTTCACGAGAGTCGTGATGAACTGAGAATTATTCTGAGTTGAATCGTCACCAAAAAACATCAGAATTGAATCATTAAGCGCCCAAAGATCCCTACCTCTGGTAATTGGGTCTTCTAAAGGAATTTTTCACGAGAGTCGTGTTGAATTGAGAATTGATTCTGAGTTGAATCGTCACCCAAAAAAAGTCGGAATCGAATAATGAGGTGCCCAAATATCCCGACCTCTACTAATTGTGTCATCTAAAGGAATCTTTCATGAGTCATGTTGAATCGAGAATTGATTCTGAGTTGAAACGTCACCCAAAAAATCGGAATCGAATCATAAAGCGCCCAAATATCCCTACCTCTGGTAATTGTGTCATCTAAAGGAATCTTTCACGAGAGTCGTGATGAACTGAGAATCGATTCAGAGTTGAATCGTCACCCAAAAAAATCGGAATCGAATCATAAAGCGGCCAAATATCCCTACCTCTGGTAATTGTGTCTCCTGAAGGAATCTTTCACGAGAGTCGTGTTGAATTGAGAATCGATTCTGAGTTGAATCGTCACCCAAAAAAAGTTGGAATCGAATAATGAAGTGCCCAAATATCCCTACCTCTACTAATTGTCTTCTGAAGGAATCTTTCATGAGTCGTGTTGAATCGAGAATTGATTCTGAGTTGAAACGTCACCCAAAAAAATCGGAATCGAATCATAAAGCGCTCAAATATCCCTACCTGTAGTAATTGTGTCTTCTAAAGGAATCTTTCACGAGAGTCGTGTTGAATTGAGAATCGATTCTGAGTTGAATCGTCACCCAAAAAAAGTTGGAATCGAATAATGAAGTGCCCAAATATCCCTACCTCTACTAATTGTCTTCTGAAGGAATCTTTCATGAGTCGTGTTGAATCGAGAATTGATTCTGAGTTGAAACGTCACCCAAAAAAATCGGAATCGAATCATAAAGCGCTCAAATATCCCTACCTGTAGTAATTGTGTCTTCTAAAGGAATCTTTCACAAGAGTCATGTTGAACTGAGAATCGATTTAGAGTTGAATCTTTACCCCCAAAAATGGTAATCGAATCATTAAGCACCCAAAGATCCCTCCCTCTACTAATGTCTTCTAAAGGAATCTTTCACAAGAGTCGTGTTGAATTGAGAATTGATTCTGAGTTGATTCGTCACCCAAAAAAAGTCGGAATCGAATAATGAAGTGCTCAAATATCCCTACCTCTACTAATTGTGTCTTCTGAAGGACTCTTTCAGGTGAGTACAATCTTTAAGTGCTACACAGCTGCGATAAAGATGGCCAATCAGTTACAAAAGGCAAATATTGGTCTCTATTACAGAACGTAACCCACACAGTGTGTCAAATATTATCAAGTTCTCAATACTAATTTGAAGCAGGGGGATTGTGGAAAAATTCCATCCCCCATTTTGAAGCATTACTGTAACCCAGGGCCGGCCCGTGGCATAGGCCGTATAGGCAAATGCTAAGGGCGCCGTCCATCAGGGGGCGCCACGCCAGTGCCACAAATGTTGGAGAAAAAAAAAAAAAAAGTTGGTACTATTATTTGTAAATAGAAAAAATAATCCCATGTTAATTAAAATGCAAAGTAAAGCCTATATAATAGAAATATTATTTGTTACATTACGCGCACCCCCCCCCCGCACGGTGCGCCCCCTCCCTTCCCGTATCATGACTCTTTTTGGACGTCACCACATCAAAAAATCAACACAAGATGTCAAAACGGCCAAAACTGTCAGGTGCCCAGGGAAGAAAAAAGAGAAAAGAAGAGGAGGAGAAACGAGAAAAAGACAAGAGGTAGCAGGTAGGTAACGTTAGCCTACATGAAATGATTTGTCTGTTACAGAATGTGATAGTAACCTGGCTTTTTAGCATTAAGCTAATGTTACATGATTCGGCAATTGCTAATCAATAAATAGCTAGTTCTGTTTTAACGTCGGGTTAATATTGTGGAGGGGGCTAAATTGTTATGGAAAATAATAATGTAACGTTAGGTAATTACAGTACTCCCACCTTACATTCCTCAGGGACATTTGTATTAGATCTTTTAAGCAGGTGTTTTTTGTTTACATTGTTATTGCCTTCTGGTTAGCTAATGTTTGCCCTGCAGGTAATAGTCACTTTTCCACCCCTTTATATATGAGGTATAGTTGTAAGCCTAGTTGTTAAAGTGCACATCATTATTGTAAATTAAGCAATATGTATGTAAAAAATATTGTATTTCATATATTCATTTTTTATTTTTTGCATTCATTTATTTATTCATATTTTTTTTTATCTTGTTAACTATTCTGATTGTTAATTTGCTTTCTTTAAGTAAAAAAAAGGTCAAAGACAAAGCTATTCGGTTTCTTGTGAGTATATACACTTCACTGCCGATGTGGGGGGGCGCCACCTAAAATCTTGCCTAGGGCGCCAGATTGGTTAGGGCCGGGCCTGCTGTAACCAAACATATTTTGCAAAAGTGAAAGCAGAAGCTGCATGATAAAAAAAAGTAAACATAGAGCCTCTTCTTTGAGGGCTAGTCAAAGTGAAAGAGTGGGAAAAGCCCCCGTTGACTCATCAAACGTCAATGTAGCACTCAACCCTGCAAAAGTTGCATGTTCAAGCCTAAAAAGGTCAAAACTTGCCCAGTTTACCGTACTAGAGATGACACATAAAAAACAACAGAATACCAACAAACTCCCTTTTTACCAGTCTTAACGGTGTCGTAATTACTTCTCACTTGCCATAAAGCAGGTGATCACGTGACCTCTTACATAATTATCCAAGAGGAATTGTATGCATGTGCAATAATAATAAACCTTAAACTACAGAAATGTAGAGGGAGGGGGGGTGGGCTTCTGCCAGGCAGCGAGCAGTGATTGGCCAGAGCCTGCTAGACTGGCCCCCAGACAGAGCGCCGATTGGCTGAAAAAAGCCCCAAGCCCCGCCCACCGGGTGTCGCCCCAGACCTGTTGTATGTTGAAGCGTTGCGTTCAAGCGCCGACGAGTTTAGAGGCTTTCTCTCCACCGCGCTGACAAGAACCAGCAGAGACGCACTGGGAAGAGTCAATTAGAACATTGGAGGAGAAAAAAAAAAAAAAAAAAAAAAAAAGCACTTTCGTCGCTTCGCCGCCGGATACGCGACTCGACCTGGGGTTTGGATTAACTTCGGGCCGACGCTTTTTTTTAGTTTTTTCTTTTTCATTTGCTTTGGGGAAGACAAAGAAGACAATGGGCTCGCAGTCGTCCAAGGGAGAGGTGGCCGTGGAGGCCAACGCCGCCGCCGCCGATGCCGCGGCTGTCAAAACCAACGGACAGGTAATGCCATTTCATTAATTACACAAGGCAATTAATTAATTACACAAGCGCAGGTTTGCGGGCAAGATTCATCCTATCACGTGTTGAAGCGGATCCTGCAGGAGTCAGGTGTGGCTTGCAGCATCCTCGCAACTTGAAAAAAAGGATGTGTTCATTTGATCAAAATGCAAGAAATGCAAGAAAACGGGGGAGGGGGGCATCTTGAACGCACCTTTTTTTTCTACGAATGTGCACCTTTCCCGTTTTATCCGGTTTAATTAACCGTTGGATTTAGTTGCGATCATCAATGAGGGTTTTAGTGGAACATTTTTGGAGCGATTTAGTGAAAAAGACGAGACGCGTCTTTGTTGAGGGTCTGTCTGGTACCCGCGCATCTACCGCCGCCTATCGACCGGCCAAGGAGCTGCAAGGCGTCGCCTCTCTTAATTGATGAGCACGACGATGCTCTGCAAAATGATCACACATTCTCAACAAAAACCATCGGATGTTGGATATTTTGCCTTTTGGTGCAGTTTTAAGATGTTTTTATTTTTTTTATTTTTTTTTGCAGGAGAACGGCCACGTGAAGACCAATGGCGACGTCTCCACTAAGCCTGACGGGGATGCTGCCGCCACCAATGGCTCGGCCGAGGCGGCCAAGGAGCCCGAGGCCGGCGCTGAGGGTGACGCCATCGAGCCGGCGCCCGCCGCCGCCGACGGAGAGGCGACCAAACCCGAGGGCGAGGCGGCCAAACCCGAGGGCGAGGCGGCCGCCAAGGAGACCCCTAAGAAGAAGAAGAAGAAGTTCTCCCTGAAGAAGTCCTTCAACTTCAAACTCAACCTGAAGAAGACCAAGAAGAACGAGGCGGTCAAAGAGGAGGCCGCCGCCGCCGAGGAGGAGAAGCCGGCTGAAAATGGCGCCGCCGCCGCCGCCGTGGACGAGAAGAAGGAGGAGGCGAAGGAGGAGGCTCAAGCCGAGGCCCCGAAAGCGGAGGAGGGGGCTGCCAAAGAGGACGCCCCCAAGGAAGAGGCCAAGGAGGCAGCTGCCCCCGAGGCCTCCAAACCCACAGAGGAGAGCAGCTCGACCCCCGCCCCCTCTGAAAAGAAGGAGTGATTGTACGCACACGAACTGGCTGGACTGTTTTTCAAAGAAAGAGAGAGAGAGAGAATTTAAGAGTATATATATATATTTATATATATATGTGTATATGTATACATATGTATATGGATATATGTATATGTAAATATATACACATGTATGTGAGAGACTCCTTTCGACGTGCCACTTTCTTCGTCAAGACGACAGACTAGATTCACCCGGTCACTACCTGCTCGACATCTGGACCTCGACGGACTTTTCAAGGCTGCGGCGAGACGACACCACCAAGCACACGCGGTCGGACGACGACGACGACGCCACCAACGGAGGACGCGTCTTATTTCCGCCCACCTCCCAGCTCTAGATGCCTCCTCGGCGAAGGGGAGAAGAGGACACCAACACCACTTGAAAAGACTGTTCAACAGCCGGGGGGGGACGACAACAACAACAACAACAAAAATAGAAAACAAGAAATCGGGGAAAATTCAAGAGACTCGCCAACTTTTTACATTCCTATATTTTAACCCAAATTTGAAGTATTTTGTGGTGTATTATAGAGAACCATCTTGGAGAAAAAAAAAGAAGTCTTGTTTGTTAAAAAAAAGAAAAAAAAGAAACTATAGACAAGTTTGATTTTTACCTTACTATGGAATAAAAAAAAAAAAGAACACTTCAGCTTGCTATGTTCACTGTTGCGGTTTGATATGAAGCAGAGTTGTTTATCTGTTGTGTGTGAGCCTGAATCTGCTTTGTCTCTGTAAATACAATTGGGATTGATTTCTGTTCTTTATTTTGCTAATGTTGACAGATGTTACTGGTTTTATTGTAAAGTTGATAATGGTAAATAAATGTTGGTTACCTGCCCGTGGATGTGGCTTTATGATCATTGGCACCGTGCAACACACACCTTAAGTCATTCCCCTCAGTGACCTACTTTATCAGCACAAAAGGCACATTTCTGACATTACTTTATCATTAAAATTTAGCACGCGGAGGTGAAAATACTTATTTAATGACATATTCATCATTTAAGTGTACTTAAAGCCCCTAAGGACTTTTTAAACATAAATACAAGCCTAGTGCTGCTCTATAAGTGGCACTAAAATCCCATTAAAGGCCTAGTCTCATTAATTTAACAAAAATATTTCACATTTATGAGGATTAGACGACAGATTAATGCATGTTTATTCTGCGTGCACTTAAGCGCGCCTGACATAATTGAACACACCAACCTTTCCATGTTATGGCCGACGATCCCTGACTGGCAGCACCTCCCCACTGTTGCACGTCAGCAGAATTGCTTGGATTGAGTGCAGCTGGGATAGGCTCCGGCACCTCCCCGCGACCCCGAGAGGGACAAGCGGTATAAAATGGATGAATGGAAGGAAGAAGCCTTCTTCAACATGATGCATGGGGGAGAAAAAAAGCAGGGATGACCTCGTTCACATGCTCATAATAGCTTGCAAACATTTTTTAATCAAGCTTTCTTTATTTAAGACGAGTGCATCTCAGTCCTAAAAAGAAAAATTACCTTAATTCAAAATATATATTTATTTTTATACATGCGTTTTTTGCATCATAAAAAGGATGACTGCATTTCTCTTCCAGTTAAGGTAAATTGAGGTTGGCCAACACCGCCATCTGGCGGTCATTAGTTTAATTGCAGGGCACCTGTTAAAACAACACACTGAGCGGTTTTTTAATTTAATACTTTTTTTACATGATAACGCAGTGTTTTTACATTTTTATAAGCAAGATATTACTGATTAAAGTAAAATATTGCTGTCCACAAAAAGTATTTTGACAATTTCTAACACATTGTTAGAAACAATTAGAACGTCCTCACTACCGAACATACAAACTACAAAAAGTTATTTAAATTACTTACCCGCGTATTTCAGAAAACTGCTGTGGTTTTAATGTGATGAAATTCCGGCTTTCACTTCAAAACTATCCGACCAAGCGCACACATTTACTCAAAAATACACAAATCAATCAGATTGACTTTAAATAGACGTCGTTATCTTGGACGTAATGTCGTAAATCGACGACTTGCGTCGCAAAAGGGTCGTAAATGAAAACTGACAACTAATCAGGACCGTTTAAGAGCCTTATTTGTCACATTTGTGGAAAACATGTCCAAAAATATGCCTACTTGTGAAATTGTTTCTATTTTAAAGCATTAATGTTGTATCCTTAGTATGTACACTATATAGCCAAAAGTATTTGGCCACCAATCCAAAGGTGTCCTAATCACTAATCACAGGTGTATCAAATCTAGTACTTAGGCATGGAGACTGTTTCTACAAACATTTGTGAAAGAATGGGCCGCTCTCGGTGGTTTCCAGCGTGGAACTGTCATAGGATGCCACCTGTGCAACAAATCCAGTCCTGAAATTTCCTCGCTCCTAAATATTCCAAAGTCAACTTTATTATAGGAAAAGTGAAGAGTTTGGGAACAACAGCAACTCAGCCACCAAGTGGTAGGCCACATAAACTGACAGAGAGGTCAGCATAGTGCAAAGACTTTCTGCACAGTCAGTTGCTACAGAGCTCCATGTGACCTTCCAGTTAGCCCACGTACAGTGTGCAGAGAGCTTCATGGAATGGGTTTCCATGGCCGAGCAGCTGCATCTAAGCCATACATAACCATACGTGGTGAAAAGCACGTCGCCACTGGACTCTAGAGAAGTGGAGACGCCTTCTCTGGACTGATGAATCACACTTTTCCATCTGGCAATCTGATGGACCAGTCTGGCTTTGGAGGTTGCCAGGAGAACGCTACATTTCGGACTGCATTGTGCCGAGTGTGAAATTTGGTGGAGGAGGAATTATGGTGTGGGGTTCTTTTTTAGGAGTTGTGCTCGGCCTCTTAGTTCCAGTGAGAGGAACTTTAAATGCTCCGGGATATCAAAACGTTTTTGACAATTCCATGCTCCCAACCTTGTGGGAACAGTTTGGAGCGGGGCCCCTTCCTCTTCCAACATGACTGTGCACCAGTGCACAAAGCAAGATCCATAAAGACATGGATGACAGAGTCTGGTGTGGATTAACTTGACTGGCCTGCACAGAGTCCTGACCTGAACCCGATAGAACACCTTTTGGATGAATTAGAACGGAGACTGAGAGCCAACATCAGTGTGTATTTTGACAATTTCTAACAAATTGTTAGAAACAATAATAACGTCCTCACTACCGAACATACAATGTGCTTTTGGAAGAATGGTGGGAAATTCCTATAAACACACTCTGCAACCTTGTGGACAGCCTTCCCAGAAGAGTTGAAGCTGTAATAGCTGCAAAAGGTGTCATATTGAACCCTATGGGTTAGGAATGGGATGGCACTTCAAGTTCGAGTCAAGGCAGGTGGCCAAATACTTTTGGCAATATAGTGTATATTTCTTCTAAATATTGACTTTAAGTATTCAACAAATGTAATCAATGTTGAATTTTGCACAAATGTGTCAGTGATTGGTTTCTTAATTGACCTGTGTGTGTGTGTGTGTGTGTGTGTGTGTGTGTGTGTGTGTGTGTGTGTGTGTGTGTGTGTGTGTGTGTGTAGTGAGGTTGCCACTAATGTGACAGCCATTAGCCCTAAGACCACAAACCTCATATAATACCAGCCGAGTAAGCAAATAACAATACAATGCAATATAAATTACATTATATCACATGTGGCTATTCTGCTCTTGCAGCAAACAAAGATAAAGCGACAAAAAGCATACACTAGTACAACCAAACTGGGAACACCTGCTAAAATAAAAATCACTACGTTGATCCATGACGGATATTCTTCAACCGACAGTGACGGGAATCCTTTCTGTTGAAGTATATAAAAAAACACAGAAAAACAATAAGCCTATTTTTTTGTTTGTTTTTTGTCACAAGGACGATGATTGACAGAAGAAGTTCTTACAGATTGGGGATCCCAAATTAAGTAGGTGAGCTTTTCTTGAAATTGAGTCACCAGGTAGAAGACTAAAATGAGGAGGACGATGAGAGGACTGATAAACCTCCACATAACCTGCCAGAAGATGCCGGGTTTATGTCCTGTCATGAATCTCACATCCTCGTTGAACCTGAGACACACACACACACACACACACACACACACACACACACACACACACACACACACACACACACACACACACACACACACACAAACACACACACACACACACACAGATTAGTTGTCAGACATCCATAGAAAGTTATCAAACAATCTGTGTTCCCTTTCTACCTGTCTATGCCGTAGACGTAAACCACAGCGATCATTTCGAAGAACCCGATTGTCAAGAGAGGAACTGATCCCGCAAAATGGTCGAAAAGTGCCACCCAATAATTCCCAGAATTCAGTGCGAAGAGGAGGGAGATGAGGAAGGCCCCGAGACAAGTCAGTCCTGAAACACACGTACGAAAAAAAAAACATCTTATCAAATAATATCGATTGGGGGTCGCTGCAGTGGACGTGTGTGTTTTGCATTCCAGGACTATTTTTGCTGAAATGTGTCACATTGACGAAATAAATGGACCGAAAACAATTAATGTCCACTGCAGTGGACGTGTGTAGTTTGCATTCCAGGGCTATTTTTGCTGAAATGTGTCACATTGATGAAAGAAATGGACCAAAAACAACTAATGTGCATTGCAGTGGACGTGTGTGTTTTGCATTCCAGGGCTATTTTTGCTGAAATGTGTCACATTGATGAAATAAATGGACCGAAAACAACTAATGTCCACTGCAGTGGACGTGTGTAGTTTGCATTCCAGGGCTATTTTTGCTGAAATGTGTCACATTGACGAAATAAATGGACCGAAAACAACTAATGTCCACTGCAGTGGACGTGTGTAGTTTGCATTCCAGGGCTATTTTTGCTTAAAATTGTTACATTGACGAAATAAATGGACCGAAAACAACTAATGTCCACTGCAGTGGACGTGTGTGTTTTGCATGCCAGGGCTATTTTTGCTGAAAATTGTCACATTGACGAAATAAATGGATCGAAAACAACTCATGTCCACTGCAGTGAACGTGTGTGTTTTGCATTCCAGGGCTATTTTTGCTTAAAATTGTTACATTGACGAAATAAATGGACCGAAAACAACTCATGTCCACTGCAGTGGACGTGTGTGTTTTGCATGCCAGGGCTATTTTTGCTGAAAATTGTCACATTGACGAAATAAATGGATCGAAAACAATTAATGTCCACTGCAGTGGACGTGTGTAGTTTGCATTCCAGGGCTATTTTTGCTGAAAATTGTCACATTGACGAAATAAATGGACCAAAAACAACTAATGTGCATTGCAGTGGACGTGTGTGTTTTGCATTCCAGGGCTATTTTTGCTGAAATGTGTCACATTGATGAAATAAATGGACCGAAAACAACTAATGTCCACTGCAGTGGACGTGTGTAGTTTGCATTCCAGGGCTATTTTTGCTGAAATGTGTCACATTGACGAAATAAATGGATCGAAAACAACTAATGTCCACTGCAGTGGACGTGTGTGTTTTGCATTCCAAGGCTATTTTTGCGGAAATGTTGTCACATTGACGAAATAAATGGGTCGAAAACAACTAATGTCCACTGCAGTGGACGTGTGTGTTTTGCATTCCAAGGCTATTTTTGCAGAAATGTTGTCACAATGACGAAATAAATGGATCGAAAACAACTCATGTCCACTGCAGTGGACGTGTGTGTTTTGCATTCCAGGGCTATTTTTGCTTAAAATTGTTACATTGACGAAATAAATGGACCGAAAACAACTAATGTCCACTGCGGTGGACGTGTGTGTTTTGCATTCCAAGGCTATTTTTGCTGAAATGTGTCACATTGACGAAATAAATGGATCGAAAACAATTAATGTCCACTGCAGTGGACGTGTGTAGTTTGCATTCCAGGGCTATTTTTGCTGAAAATTGTCACATTGACGAAATAAATGGACCAAAAACAACTAATGTGCATTGCAGTGGACGTGTGTGTTTTGCATTCCAGGGCTATTTTTGCTGAAAATTGTCACATTGACGAAATAAATGGACCAAAAACAACTAATGTGCATTGTAGTGGACGTGTGTGTTTTGCATTCCAGGGCTATTTTTGCTGAAATGTGTCACATTGATGAAAGAAATGGACCAAAAACAACTAATGTGCATTGCAGTGGACGTGTGTAGTTTGCATTCCAGGGCTATTTTTGCTGAAATGTGTCACATTGACGAAATAAATGGATCTAAAACAACTAATGTCCACTGCAGTGGACGTGTGTGTTTTGCATTCCAAGGCTATTTTTGCAGAAATGTTGTCACATTGACGAAATAAATGGATCGAAAACAACTCATGTCCACTGCAGTGGACGTGTGTGTTTTGCATTCCAGGGCTATTTTTGCTGAAAATTGTCACATTGACGAAATAAATGGATCACAAACAACTCATGTCCACTGCAGTGGACGTGTGTAGTTTGCATTCCAGGGCTATTTTTGCTGAAAATTGTCACATTGATGAAATAAATGGATCAAAAACAACTCATGTTCACTGCAGTGGACGTGTGTGTTTTGCATTCCAGGGCTATTTTTGCTGAAAATTGTCACATTGACGAAATAAATGGACCAAAAACAACTAATGTGCATTGCAGTGGACGTGTGTGTTTTGCATTCCAGGGCTATTTTTGCTGAAATGTGTCACATTGATGAAAGAAATGGACCAAAAACAACTAATGTCCACTGAAGTGGACGTGTGTGTTTTGCATTCCAGGGCTATTTTTGCAGAAATGTTGTCACATTGACGAAATGAATGAATCGTAAACAACTCATGTCCACTGCAGTGGACGTGTGTGTTTTGCATTCCGGGGCTATTTTTGCAGAAATGTTGTCACATTGACGAAATAAATGGATTGAAAACAACTCATGTCCACTGCAGTGGACGTGTGTGTTTTGCATTCCAGGGCTATTTTTGCTGAAAATTGTCACATTGACGAAATAAATGGACCAAAAACAACTAATGTGCATTGCAGTGGACGTGTGTGTTTTGCATTCCAGGGCTATTTTTGCTGAAAATGATCACATTGACGAAATAAATGGACCAAAAACAACTAATGTGCATTGCAGTGGACGTGTATGTTTTGCATTCCAGGGCTATTTTTGCTGAAATGTGTCACATTGATGAAAGAAATGGACCAAAAACAACTAATGTCCACTGAGGTGGACGTGTGTGTTTTGCATTTCAGCTCTACTTTTTACAGAATTTGTCATTCTAACCAAATAAATCCATCCATCCATTTTCTACCGCTTGTCCCAAAAATAAATGGGCCAAAAAAGTCATGTCCACTGGAGTGGACGATTGTGTTTTTCATTAAAGGCACATTTCCCCCCCCCCCCCCCCCCCCCCCCAGAATGTGTTATTTGAACAAAAGAAATAGACCAAGGCATTCCAGGGCTATTTTTTCTGAAAGTTGTCACTTTGACGAAAGAAGTGGACCAAAAACAATTAATGTCCACTGCAGTGGACGTGTGTGTTTTACATTTACAGGATTTGTAATTCTAAACAAATACATTGACCAAAAAAATCATGTCCACTGCAGTGGACATTTGTATTTTGCATTCCAGGGCTATTTTTTCTGAAATTTGTCACAATGATGGAGGAAATGGACCAAAAACAAATAATGTCCACTGCAGTGGACGATTGTATGTTTCATTCCAAGGCAATTTGTTTTCCAGAATGTGTTATTTTAACAAAAGAAAGAAAGACCAAAAATGAAAATGTCCCCTGCAGTGGACATGTGTGATTTGCATTCCAGGGCTATTTTTTTCTGAAATTTGTCACTTTGATGAAATAAATGGTCCAAAAACATTTATTGTCCACTGGACTGGACGATTGTGTTTTTCATTCCAGGGCAATTTGTTTTCCAAAATGTGTTATTTTAACAAAAGAAATAGACCAAAAGAGAAAATGTCCACTGCAGTGGATATTTGTGTTTCACATTTCAGGACCACTTTTTCCACGACGTGTAATTCTACAAAAATAAATAAACAAAAAAAACTAATGTCCATTATTTGAAGGCAATTTTTTTTCCAGAATGTATTATTCTATCAAAAGAAATAGCCCCAAAACAACTACAGTGACTCGATAATATCAAACCTAAAATCAATTTGAACTTGATTTCAGTGGCAAGATGGAACTTGGGTTGTCCAATACCAATATTTTAGTACCAGTCAGGACTTGATCTTGGGAGTTAGCTTTTCCAGGATGCAACGGAAAGTTGGCACGGGCGAGACGGGAATTAAGGTACATGGCGGGTTTTAATATATCAATTTAATATATCAAAAAAAAGGGATAAATGAAATCGCGCACAGTGGCGGATAATAAACTATGAAACCAAAAGACTATAGCAAAAAGTACAAATGAAAAGCACGCACAGTGGCGGAGAATAAACTATGAAAAACAAAAAGATTATAAACATGGAACAAAAACTTACTTGGCTTGGACAAAAAAGGAGCAGCGTGAACATGGACATGAAACAATGGACAGAGCATAAATGTGGTGTGAGGTCGTCAGGCCGAACAACAGAAAATGAATGAACTTAAATACTATGGACATGATTAGTGAAAGCAGGTGCGTGACTCAAAACGTGAAACAGGTGCGTGACGTGACAGGTGAAAACTAATGGTTGCTATGGTGACCAGACAAGGGAGTGAAAAGACAGAAACTAAACAAAACATGACTTAAAACAAAACATGATAATACAGACATGACAGTACCGGTACCAAAACATTTTTTTGATACTTTTCTGTACTTTTTTTTTTTTAAATAAAGGGGGCCACAAAAAATTGCATTATTATCTTTATTTTAACAAAAAATGTTAGGGCATGAAACATATGTTTATTATTGTAATTTAGTCCTTAAATAAAATAGTGAACATACTGGACAACTTGTCTTTTAGTAGTAAGTAAACAAACAAAGACTCCTAATTAGTCTGCTGACGTATGCAGTAACATATTGTGTCATTTATACACCTATTATTTTCTACACATTATGAGGGACAAACTGTAAAAATGGATTATTAATCTACTTGTTCATTTACTGTTAATATCTGCTTATTTTCTGTTTTAACATGTTCTATCTACACTTCTGTTAAAATGTAATAATCACTTATTCTTCTCTTCTTTGAAAATTTACATTAGTTTTGGATGATACTACACATTTAGGTATGGATCCGATACCAAGTAGTTACAGGATCATACATTGGTCATATTCAAAGTCCTCATGTGTCCAGGGACATATTTACTGACTTTATAAACATAATATGAATTTAAAAAAAGGAAAAACAATTTTGTGATGATAAAAAGTATCGATGTAATTATAGTAGTATCGACTCGATACGCTCCTGTACTTGGTATCATTAGAGTGGATGTCAGGTGTAGATCCACCCATGGCATTTGTTTACATTCAGGGGTGCTAGTTTGCTGTTAGCGGTGGCGCCGGTGAGCTATCGTATCCTCCTACGGTGTGTAGTGAAGCATGTTTACCTATTCCTCGTCCTCCAGTGATAATGATACTTGGAATAAACTCACTTTATTTGTCACCAATCATTGGTACTTTAACTTAATGTTTTAAAGCACCTCTTGCTGAGGGTGTTTCAGTGTCATAACTTCACCTTTATCTTTACTTTTTACACCAAAATGCGTCCATTCTCCCTTTTCTGTCTACACACTGTGTCTGCTTGTAAGTACTCTGTGTGTGTGCGCTGCCGAACATGCTCCTCTGCTCGTAAAACCAGCAATGTCATGCGCGTAGTAAAAAATAAAAAAAGGAAAAAGAATGGGGAAGTGGTACTTTTCAAACAGAGTATTCATTCATTAGTACCGCAATACTATACTAGTACCGGTATACCGTACAACCCGATATGGGACCATGTTCAAGATGTTCCTCACCAAAGTCATCCCAGCATGCTGCCTCCACAGACCTCCGCAGAGTCGCAAGCATAAAATTGTCCAAAGTGTCCGAATAACCAAGGCCTGATTGAAGAATAATGTCGTGAGTGCGAATGTAACGTACCGGTCAGAGCTTCGTGAGGCCACGTTTTAGGAAAGACCCCCAGGTCCCTCAAGGGCACCACCACTCCTTCTATGTTGCCAAAAAGGGTGGAGAGGCCCAGGCACAAGAGCATGATGAAGAAGAGCACGGACCACACAGGAGAAGCCGGCATCTTGGTGATGGCCTCTGTGAACACAATAAAAGCCAGACCAGTTCCCTCCACACCCTGGACACGCGTGCCTGTCAGTCACACGGCAGGAGGAGATATATCGGCATGGTGGTCTCCTTACCTCGCTGAGGAGTTTTTGTATGTCGCAGGTCTTCATGCTCAAGCCCAGAACAAAGTCCGGATCTGAGCTGTTGAGATGTTGGAAGGCTAAGTCGTAGTTGCTCGGGGTGATGCTGTCCTCGGGGAGATCGAAGCCGTTTATGAGGGACAGGATGTTTCTAAAGAGGAAACCATGAGTGAGCGTTAATACTGATCCGATATCAGATATCAGCAAACACAACAGTTATCGGATGATGTCATCTCCGATACAAGCGGTCCTGCAGCGTGTGAAGCTGGACAGACAGTTAACATCTGAATGTCCTCCAACAAGCACACCAATTCTTCTATTTTACTCAAGTCATTTCCAAAAGGTCATCTAGGAGCTCGCAGCTGCACAACAGCTAAGCACACAATAGCACACGAGATGTTTGCAATAGGTGTCCTTCATTGAAAAAAACCGCTGTTGTGAATAAAAACAAATAATTATAGTTGCATGTTACTTACACATACAAAGTCTCCAAGGCAGAAGCTTATTAGAAAGTAACCAGTAACAAACGTGTCCACATCATTCAACTTCCTGTATCATCTATCCGTAGTTTGACTTGATTGGAATTTTATAATACGGTGATTAACATCTCTTACGTTAACATACCAGTTGGTTATTTATGCCTCATATAACGTACACTTATTCAGCCTGTTGTTCACTATTCTTCATTTATTTTAAATTGCCTTTCAAATGTCTATTCTTGCTGTTGGCTTTTATCAAATACATTTCCCCAAAAAATGCGACTTATACTCCAGTGCGACTTATATATGTTTTTTTCCTTCTTTATTATGCATTTTCGGCCGGTGCGACTTATACTCTGAAAAATACGGTATATACTGTGTATATATATATATATATATATATATATATATATATATATATATATGCGTAAATATGTATATTTGTGTATATATATATATATATGTATACAGTGTTGGGACTAACGCGTTACAAAGTAACGCGTTACTGTAACGCCGTTAGATTCGGCGGTAACTAGTAATCTAACGCGTTATTTTTTTATATTCAGTAATTCAGTTACCGTTACTACATGATGCGTTACTGCGTTATTTTACGTTACTTTTTTTGTAGTATAAAGTGTGTTTTATCGGAGGACTGCTGTGTCATCGTTCTGATTCTTCTTGTGTCACAAGCCGGAGAAGAGAGAGAGACATATGCGCTCTGTGTGTGAGTGTGAGTGTGTGGAGGGAGGAGAGGGGGGGTGGGGGGGCATGTCTGATCATGGCGGAGCCAGAAGTCGAGTTTGCTAACATGG